>NC_083444.1:17115905-17260378 GCF_020745735.1 Hemiscyllium ocellatum
GGGTCTCTCCATTCCCCTCCCCCATCAACATAAAGGACGAAGTTCTTGTGAGAGGCTGATATTTCTGTCTATGAGCTACTTTGCTAGCGAGGGGATTCAGGGCAGTGGTCATACATTGGAATGTTCAGGTTCAAGACCCACCTGCAATGGAGCAGAACATGTCCAAAAAGCAGGTTTATTTTTTAATGACAATAATTAAAATGGAGTTTGATCACTGAGTGTGGCTGGTTTGGTTTGCAGCTAAAACACATGAAGGAACACCAAGAGCACAGCTGTAAATTTAAGTTCATTAACTTAGTCATGTGGAAACATTGGTGCTTTTGCTAACTTCAAGTCGTGTCCGTGAGACTTTCTGCGAATCTATTTCTATCGTTACAGTAAGACACAAGCAGCTTAATTGCCTGTTGAGGGAGTTCCTGCTGTAATTTCTGTCTGACCGTGAACCCAAAGTTGTCTTGGTGGGTGCACTGAGCTTGGCACGGCCAGCCACTGGGACGGTTTGTGAGCGTGTTCAAATATTTTTGTGACTGCATCTATGTTTCTTGATTCGTATTCCTGATGAAGGGCTTTTGGCCGAAACGTCGATTTCGCTGCACTTTGGATGCTGCCTGAACTGCTGTGCTCTTCCAGCACCACTAATCCAGGATCTGGTTTCCAGCATCTGCAGTCATTGTTTTTACCTCGTTCACTTTCTTGACTCCTTTCTTTTTTAACCATCTATAGATGCACTTGCGAAAACTTCTGATACTTCTAGAAATGTATCCCTTCCTATTAATCTCTCAATATTTCTTTGCTGGTTTTCATTATATCTTTTCCAATCTCCCAAACTGCCAGCAAACTCTGGACAATTCCATGCTTTCCTTTTTAAGATAGAAACATTTTGAATTTTTCTTTTCTGCTTCATAAAACCACAAACTGCAGCTCAACCCAGTCCCCGTGCCACACCATACAAACTGGAGAATGGGACACCTTTCTCAATAGTACAAGAGTACATTCCAGAGAATACAGGCAGGTCAGTTTAACGCCAGGGCAGTGTACACTTGGAATAACCTGGAGCAGATCAACACAAATCCAATTGGGGAGGGTGGATATGTTTAAGGAGAGTCAGTGTGGATTTCAAATTAAACTAATGTGACTGTGCCTGATGAAGAAAATAAATGATTGATGAAGGTACGGCTGTGCCAAGTGTTTCACAAATTATTACCTGAGAGGCTGGTTAAAAACTGAAGCTATTGTAATAAATTGCAGAAGGCCACCATGGAGAAAGACTGTATTCGGACAGAAACGTGCTGTGATCATAAATCACTGTAACTGGCAGACAGCAGAGTGGAAGCCATGTTGCTTTTATTGCAAGGCTCAGCATTTTATTCTTGTTTTATATATATTTATATATGAATGCATTTGGCATTCAATACCGAGAAAAAATGTCCCCATTTTCTTTGAAACAATTTTGGATTTGGCAGAGATAGTGAGGTTGTTACCAGCCAACAGCATTGGGGCCCAGGCAGGCCATTCTTAATATTAGTAGGAAATAGCAGAAAGTGGAGGATGGAGTTGAACAGACGTAACGATTGAGTGATGGAGTCTGGAGTAATAGGCCAAAGAGAGGGAACATCGATCGAACTACAGAGTAGATACTGCTGTAACTGGGAATTTGAAATATAACCTCAGTATGTCTAGTAGCATCTGTGATGAGAGAACCAGAAACCAACTCTCCCACACCAGTCTTTGAGTCATCAATGTGTCTCCCAAATCTGATTGGCTCTGTGCCAATTAACACTTGGCATCGATATTAATCCAGATGGCTGAGGTTTCGCTTCTTTATCCGACACTGAGCTCCTGACAGTGACCAGGTTGAACCTTGTTTCTTGCCTAGTATATGTTGCTTATACCTACGTGGATCCTGCCCATCCCATTGCAGACTTGTCTTTAGCCCTGACCATAGACCCTGAACCCAGCATGGGAAGGCAACACAGCCTCCTGGACTCACGTTCAGTGATGATCCCTGTGAGACCCCGACTACAATTCCAGTGCTCTCAGTTTCTCCCACTTGATTGGCTTCCGGTTCCTCTGGTGTTACAGTCGTTACTCTTGCCAAAGAATGAGCCTCCTGTTCTGCGGCAGTCTGTGTCCCTGTCCATACCTCACTCGTAATCACACTCTCCTGTCTCTGAGCACTGACCAAAATCAGACAATCCAACCCTCCAAGTTGCAACGGCCTCTTGGTGCAAATTATCCAACGACTCTTCCCCCCGAGCCAGGGCAGTGTCTATATGTCACCCTCCAGCCCATGTGCTGCAGCTGTGACAGATGGTTCATGCTCCTGGCCTTAATGTGTTCCAATTAACTGGTTCTTCTTCTCAAATTCAATACATTGAATCATGGAGTCCGACAGCACAGAGACAGGGCCTTTGTCCCAAACTGGTCCGTGCCAATCAAAATGTTCATCCCCTCTAACCCCACAACCCTGCGCTTGGCTCATATTCTTCTGAACTAAACTGAATATGCACAGACACACCTACACGCACATGCACACACAACCACACACACACTCCTATGTACACACACACAGTTGTACACAAACACACGCGCACTCACACACACACACGCCTACACACAAATACACGCAGGCACGCTCTCCTACACACACACACACACACACACACACACACACACACACACTCACACATGCACTCTCTCACAGACTTGTATCCCTTTACACTCACCGACACACATATACACTCGCTCTCACGCACTCACATCCCCCTCCCCCCGCCCCCGTCAGTTCAACACCGGCATCTCCAAACCATCCTTTCCTATCCATGTATTTGTGCAAATGCATTTCAAATGTTGTTAACATACCTGCCTCAGCATTTCCTTTTCAAATTAGATTCCCTTCGGCGTGCAAATAGGCCCTTCGGCCCGACAACTCCATGCCGACCATCCGAAGAGTAACCCACCCAGACCCCATCTCCCTCTGACTAACGCACCTATCACGATGGGCAACTTAGCATGCCCAATTCACCTGACTTGCACATCTTTGGACTGTGAGAGGAAGCTCATGCAGACATGGGGAGAATGTGTAATCTCCACACAGACAGTCGCTCAAGTCGGGAATCGAGCCCAGTCCCTGGCGCTCTCAGGCAGCAGTGCTAACCACTGAGCCACTGTGCAGCCCCACTCTGCTGGCAGATCATTCTATATACGTACCACGCTCTGTTTAAAATAAGTTATTCCTCAGGTTCCCTTTTATTCTTTCCCCACTAACCTTTTACTGATGCCCTCTAGTCCTCAATTGCCCAACTCGATGTAAACGAGTCTGTGTGCATTGACCCAGTCCATGCTGATCATGATCTTATACATCTGTACAAGTTCACCCCACCACACCAGTCTGCAATGCTTTAAAGAATAAAGTTTTAGCCTGTCCAAACTCTCCTGAAAACTCAGACTGCTGAGTCCAGGCAACATCATTATAAATTTCTTCTGCACTCTTTCGAGTTTAATAACATCCTTCCAATAGCAAGGTGAGCAAAACTGAGCACAACACTCCAAGTGTGGCCTCACCAATGTCCTGTATAACTACAACATAACTTCCAAAATTCTATACTCAGTGCCCTGACTGATGAAGGCCAGTGTGCCAAAAGCCTTCTTCCCTGCCCTGTCTAACTAGGACTCCACTTAGGGAGAACGAGCACCTCAACTCCAAGGTCCCTCTCTCCCACTACACTCCTTAAGGCCCTACCATCCACTATGAAACTCCTCCCATGATTTGACTTTCCAAAAGGCAAGATCTCATAGTTATCAATATTAAACTCCATTTGCCATTTCTCAGCCAACCTCCCCAGCTGATCAAGGTCCTGCTGCAATTTCTGATCACCTTCCTCACTGTCCATGAATCTGCCGATTTTAGTGTCATCAGTACACTTACTAATCATGCCCTTGGACATTCTCATCCAAAACATTGATATCAATAACAAACAGCAATGGGCCCAGCTCCGACCCCTGAGGCACTCCAGTCTGACAAGCATCCTTCCACTATTACTCTCTGCTTCCTGCCATCAAGCCAATTGTGTATCCAGCTACCCCGGATTCGATACGATCTAATCTTCCAGAGCACCCTCCCTTGTGGAACCTTATCAAAGGCCTTCCTGAAATCCATATGGACTACAGCTTCTGCCCTGCCCTTGTCAACTTTCCTGGTCACTTCATCAAAGAACTCTAACAAATCTGTGAGGTACGGTCTCCCATTCACAAAGCCGTGCTCACTACTCCAAATCAAACCCTGATTTTGCAAACGCATGTATTTCTTATCTCTCAGAGTCTTCTCAAGTAACTAACCCACCACAGATGTGAGATTTACTGGTTGTTAGTTCACATGTTCATCTTTGTAGCTGTTCTTGAATAATGGCACAATATTCACTACCCTCAAGGACCTCACCCGTAGCTAACGATGATGCAAAAATATCAGCCACAGCCCCTGTAGTTTCTTCTCTCGCCTCTCGCAGTGTTTATATATATATTTGTCAGGACCAGGAGATTTATCCACCTTCTCCAGTAAATTCCTATATCCTCCATGTACCTCCACGGGTTCTCGAGATCCCAGTTGCCTGTATCTGAGCCATGCCGACATTTTTCCAGGTGAAAGCCTCAATATCTCTTGTCATCCAGGATTCCCTATTCCTGCCACCCAATCCTTTCACCCTCCCAGGAACATACACACCTTGTACTCCAACAATCTCCCTTTTAAAGGCCTCCAACTTGCTGGAGTTTCCTGAACCAGCAAACAAACTGCTCCAATCAACCCCTGTAAGCTCTTGTCTAATTCCATCAAACTTCACCTTCGCCCAATTCAGAACTTGAACCTGTGGATCAGTTTGGTCCCTCTGCATAACTATTGTGAAATGAATAGAACCATGGCCACTGGTCACAAAGTGTTCCCCCACTGTTCTATGCTCTGTGTCCCCTCTTTGACCTGTCCTGCCCCATTTCCCAAAAGGAGATCAAGGTTTGTCCCTTCCTGAGTCGAACCCACGATATACTGCTTGGGGAAACCTTCCTGAATATACTTGACAAATTCCACCCCACCTCAGCCCTTAACGCTATGACATTCCCAGTCTATGATGGAAAATTAAAATCTATGTCAGCCCTATTGCTCCTGCAAGTCTCCCCAGTCTCCCTGCATATTTGTTCCTTCAATTCCCGTTGACTGTTTGGGGTCCTATAACGCAATCCCAATAACATCACCATTCCCTTCTGATTTCATAGCACCATCCACAAAGCCTCACTGGATGACCCTTCAGTTATTTCATCTCTGATTACTGCTGTGATACTCGGCTTAATCAAAAAGGTATCTTCCCTCCCCTTCATCCACCCCCTCTGTCCCACCTGAAGCGCATATACCCTGGTACGTACATGGAAGTAGATGCAGTTTAATCCAATAGGTATTCCTCGCTCCCTGTCATGTTCCTGTCTGACCTGTCTCTTCAACTTCCTCTTTCTGATTCCTGTATCTCCTTGAGCCTCACATTTGCCTCCCTGCTGTTGAGGATCCCACCTCCCCTGCCAATCTAGTTTAAACCCTCCCTTGGAGCATGAGCAAACCTGGCTGCAAGATATTGGTCCCCTTCCAGTTCAGGTGTAACCCGTCCCTCTTAGACAGGTCACCACTGCCCCAGAAAAGATCCTAATGATCTCCAACTCTGAATCCCTGCCCCTTGCACCAATTCTTTAGCAACACATCCATCTGCCGTATCCTCCTGTCCTTCCCCTCACGAGCACGGGACATTGGAAGTAATCAGGAGATTATCACCAATGAGCACTTGGTTTTTAACGCTCTTCCTTGCGCTCTATAATCATTCTGCAGGACCTCATCCCTACTTCTACTTCTGTTATTTGTGCCAACGTGAACAATAACTTCTGGCTGCACACCTTACCCCTTGAGAACATTCTGCAGCCGCTCTGAGACATCCTGGACCCTGGTGCCTGGGAGACAACACACCATCCTGGATTGCCATCAGCACCCACAGAATCCCCTGTCTCTGTCCCCCTAACTATCGAGTGTGCTATCACTAAGGTCCTGTTTCCCTTTCCCGTTTCCCGCTCTGCCCCAGAGCCAGTGGGATTGCCACCAAGCAGGATACTGCTGCTTTCCCCTGAACGGTAACACACCTACCCCACCCACCCCCAACAGCTTCCCAAACGGGATACTTGTTTGCGAGGGGAATGGCCACAGGGGATTCCTGCCCTAACTGCCATCTCAGCTGCTGTCAGACTGAAACGGAATTTTAAAAGGACGTTACCGGAGGTTCCCTGGATTTTTTACTGAGCTGCTGCTCTCTGAAACCTCCCGAAACAAAGCCTTACTGCTCACACTGCTGCCTACACATTGTCCAACAGCACAGCTCTCTCCCCCCACTCCTTATATGCTTTAGTTAGAGAGGGAGGGAAGGAGGGGGCATAAATCTGAGGGAGGGAGTAAACATTTTCGGGGGAAGCAGGGCATTACGAGGCTGCGGGGATTGCAGAAACAGATCGCGGGGGAAGGAAACTTGGGTGAGAGAGGGAACACAGGGATGATGGGATAAAGAGAACATGGGGGAGGGGAGGCAGACAGCAGGGGGAGGGGGCAAAGGAGATCGCAGGGAGAGGACATTGTGGGGGCGAGAGAGCAAGCTGGGAGGGGGAAGAGTGTGTGAGTGGGGGAGAGGAGGGTAGGGGAAGCTGAGAAAGAGCGCGCAAAGAGGGGGAGACAGGACAGCTTGGGGAGGGGGAAGGAGAGTGTGTGGAGGGGGAGAAAGGAGAGTGTGGGGAGGGGGAAAGTAGAGAGTGGGGAGGGAGGAGAAAGGAGAGTGTGGGGAGGGGGGAAAGGAGACTGTGGGGAGGGGGAAAGTACAGTGTGGAGTGGGGGAGAAAGGAGAGTGTGGGAGGAGAGGAGAGTGTGTGTGGGGGGAATGGAGAGAGTGGGGATGGTGAAAGAAGAAGGTAGGGAGAGGGGAAGGACAGTGTGCGAAGGGGAAATGTAGCAGCCCCCTTGATGCTAAAACATTGGTGGTCATGGACAGCTATATCCCCAACAACTTCCCCATCAAACAAAGGAGAGCCCAGACAGAAAGGCAGTGGGTCTTGCTACACAAAGAAACCAACAGGAACAAGCCACCCAAACAAAGAACAAGAACAAAGAACAAAGACAATTTACAGCCCAGGAACAGTCCCTTCGGCCCTCCAAGCCTGAGCCGATCCAAATCCACTGTCTAAACTGACTCCTAAGCATCTGTATCCCTCTGCTCCCCACCTCCTCATGTATCTGTCCAGACACATCTTAAATGAATCTATCGTGCCTGCCTCTACTCCCTCTGCTGGCAATGCAATCCAGGCACCTACTTCCCTGTGTGTAAAATACTTTCCATGTGTATCCCCCTGAAATATTTCACCTCTCACCTTGAACACATGACCTCTCGTCATTGAGTCCCTCACCCTGAGAACAAATTTTTCTGCATCCACCATGTCTGTAAACTTCATGATTTTGTAAACCTCAATCAGGTCCCCCCTCAATCTCCTTTTTTCTAATGTAAATAAACCTAACCTACTCAACCTCTCTTCACAGCTAGCACCTTCCATACCAGGCAACATCCTCATAAACCCTCTCTGCACCCTCTCCAAAGCTTCCACATCCTTTTGGTAATGTGGCGACCAGAACTGTACACAGTATTCTAAATGCAGCCGAAACAAAGTCTTGTACAACTTTAAAATGACCTGCTAGCTCTTATACTCAATACCCCGTCCAATGAAGGCAAGCATACCATGTGCCTTCTTGACCACTCTATCCACCTGTGCATCCACTTTCATGGTACAATGGACCTGAACTCCCAGATCTCCCTGCTCATCAACTTTTCCCAAGGCTCTTCTGTTTACAGTCTAGTTTGCTCTAGAATTAGACTTCCCAAAATGCATCACCTCATATTGGCCTGGATTGAACACCATCTGACACTTCTATGCCCAACTCTCCAGTCTATCTATATTTTCCTGTATTCTTTGACAGTCCCCTATGATTTCTGCTACTCCACCAATCATCGTTTCATCTGCAAACTTATTGAACAGACCAACAATGCCCTCTTCCAGATCATTGATGTATATCACCATCAACAGTGGCCCAGCACTGATCCCTGTGGAACAGAACAGTCACCTTTCTCCATTTCGAGAATCTCCCTTCAACTACTAGTCTCTATCTCCTGTTGCTCAACCAGTTCTGTGTCCACCCAGTGAGAACCCCCTGCACACCATGTGACTTCACTTTCTCCATTAGTTTACCACGGGGAACCTTATCAAATGCCTTATTATATATGACATCGACAGCCTTTCCTTCATCTACCAACGTGGTCACTTCTTCAAAGAACTCTATTAAGTTGGTAAGTAACGATCTCCCCCACACAAAATCATGTTGCTTATCACTGATAAGCCCATTATTTTGCAAATATAAATAGATTTTATCCCTCAGTACCTTCTCCAGTAACTTCCCCACCTCTGACGTCAGGCTCACTGGTCTGTAGTTATCTGGAATGTCCCTACTACACTTCATGCACAGGGGGACAACATGAGCACTCTCCAGTCCTGCAGCACTTCTCCTGTGTTAAGAATGTGACAAAGCTATCTGTTAGGGCCCCAGCTATTTCCTCTCTTGCCTCACTCAGCAACCTGGGATAGATCTCATCCGGTCCTTTGGGATTTGTCCACCTTAATATCCTTGAGCCTACCCAACACTTTTTCCCACCTTACATCAACATGATCCAGAGTAAATAAACTTCTACCTTTAATCTCAAAATTCATCATGTCCCTCTCCTCATTGAATACTGATGCAAAGTAATCATGGAGAATCTCACCCATTTTCTCAGGTTCGACACACAACCTTCCTTCCTTATGCTTTAGTGGACCAACTCTTTCTCTCGATACCCTCTTGCTTCTTATACATGAAGGAAAGGCCTTGGGAATCTCCTTAATTCTGCTCGCTAAAGTTAGTTCATGAGCCCTTTTAGCCCACTTGATTCCTTGTTTAAGATTGGTCCCACCCTCCTGATATTCCTCCAAGGCCCGTTCTGTTCTTCGCTGCCTGGACCTTATGGATGCTTTCCTTTCCCTCTTGGCTAGTCGCACGATTTCTCCTGTCATCCACAGTTCACGAATCTTGCCTTTTCTATCCTTTGTTTTCAAAGGGGCATGCCTATCCGACACTATCTTCAACCTATCTTTGAAAGCCTCCCACACAGCAAATGTGGACTTCCCTTCAAATAGCTGCTCCCAATCCTCATTTCCCAGCTCCGGTCAAATTTTGATATAATTAGCCTAGGCCCAGTTTCGTACTTTTCCCTCAGGACCACTCTCATCTCTGTCTATGATTGACAGTGTTTCAGACAATTAACGGATTCTCCGGATTGGTCCGAACTATAGAACGTTATGAAAAACCATCGACCAAGGCACAAAAACAGGGTTCACCTGCAGACGGTTTTCTTAATCTCCTGGAGGCGTTCTGAGGAGACCAGCACGGCAAGGGTCAGAGACCAGCTGACCAACCAGAGACCAGCTGATCACCCAGAGAGAGTGAGGGAGAGAGAAACCAGCTTCACAGACCCAGAGTCAGAGACAGAGAGAGACACATAGAGAGAGGGGGAGAGAGAGAGAGAGAGAGAGAGAGAGAGAGAGAGACAGAGAAGGAGAGAGAGACTGATAGACACAGAGAGAGAGTGAGAGAGACAGAGTGAGAGAGAGAGAGGGCCAGACAGACAGAGACAGAGTGAGAGAGACAGATAGACAGAAAAATAGAGTGAGAGACAGAGAGCGACAGAGACAGAGAGAGAGAGAGGCAGAGAGAGAGAATGCGTATATCTCCAACCGACTCAGGACTTAAAGTGCCAGTAGATTACAGAAGCATGCCTGTAATTAAAGGGTATTGTAACATGTTTCCTGATAAAGAAGGGATTGTGTATATTGGGATTGGCTCATGTTTGTACTGATTTGACCGTTTCAGTATTGGTGACACCTGGGCACATTCATTCAGATCATTCCCGTTGGAGTTGTCGAACTTGTTTTAAGGAGGAATTGGACAACATCTTCATCTCCAGAATTATCTCATGGACTTCCACTGAGCTGTCTCCAAAGCAATTATATCCTAAAATTGTTTGCAAAACTCCAGCTGAGATTGTTGTCCTGCCTTCTACACCTGCAGCAACACTCCCAGACCTTTATACTCTATTCTGTTCATAATAAATGTCAAAACTCCATTTGCCTTCCTTGTTGACCGCAGAAGATGCAATGGTCAGAGGGAGGTCAGTGAAGTATCTGATGGACAGTGAAGTGGGAGGTCAATGATGTATCTGGTGGTCATTGACAGTAAGAGGGTGGTCAGTGATGTATCTGATGGACAGTGACAGGAAGGGGGAGGTCAGTGACGTATCTGATGGACAATGACTGTAAGGGGGAGGTCAGTGATGTATCTGATGGACAGTGACAGGAAGGGGGAGGTCAGTGATGTATCTGATGGAGAGTAACAGTGAGGGTGAAGTCAGTGTTGTCCCCATTGTTGGAGGTCCATCTTGTTCACTGAGACCCCTTCCCTCAGGAAAGGCAGTATACTGTCCTTACTTGGACCTTCATATGACTCCAGATCCTGGAAAATTGGGAATGGGGAATAAATGCTGACCTCGCAGTAATGTACACATTCAGTATGTGAGAAGAATCAGTGAGTGAAATGTTCTTGTTTAAAGTCGGCAGCTCCTACCCGAGAGGACAGAAGGACAGCTCGGAGACATATTTTCACACTTGGAATGAACTGTCTCGATGCAGCATCAGTTGAAATAATTGTCAAAAATCACACAACACCAAGTTCCAGTCCAACAGGTTGAATGTGTCCACCCCAGTCCCAGACCAGCATCTTCACATCATGAAATAGGGTGTGATCTCAGGATGGGGCTCATGGTGTTTGAGTGGACAGTGTTATTGCTGGTAGATTCCAGTTTCTGCTTTTATTATTTCATTATCACGTAACCCCCCTCTGTAATCAGGATTACACTTGTTATTGTAATGGGTTTGTTCATTTCCAGAAATGTGAAAAACAGCAACAAAGCCGAGCAATGCTGTCACCTCGATCTCCCCAAGGAGCTCCCACACAGTATAAGGCAGCGTCTCTGGGAATGCATCAGCTCAGAGTCTCAAACAAGGAGCTTGTCAGCTGCCTGAAGGGACAGATCACCTCACACAGAAAAATGCATCGAGCAATTGATCACGTGGAGAAAGTGTTCTACACCATCCTTGCTTTTACTGGCATCCCAGGTATGGCGCTATGACAATTGAACTTGTTTTAATCTGCTGCTGATCTGCTCTCTGGTTTTACCGTTTGAACAATAACGTCTCCAGCTCACTGACTGGTCACCCTTATCCAGGCACCAGGACAGTGACAGCAATTCACTGAGCAGCATTCTCGGTACAATCCTACACTGACAGAGACTCCCAACCTCACTGCTGCTGCAGCATTTTCTGTTCTCAGTGTTGTGTCATCTGTTCCAGTTTGATATGGCTTCAAGGTATGAGGAGAGATCAGGCAGGTTAGTTCTGAAGAAGGGTCACTCGACCCGAACTCTGTGCTCTCTCCCACAGATGCTCTAGACCTGCTGCGCTTCTTCTGATTTCATTCCGTAAATGAAGCCAGGTTGATGGAGAATTTTGAAGGTTAAGGGATGATCTGAGTGAAGTCCAACAAAATATTAAAAGGAAAACATGAACTATTTCTACTGGTTGCAGATTGAGAACAAAGGATCATCGTCTGTGAATGGGGCTGAGAGCGTTCAGGAGAGATGTCAGAAAGCTCTTCTGTGCACAGAGGGTGGGAAAGGTTTGGAACTCTCTTACACACACACAGACATGGATGCTGCATCAGTTGGAAATTTTCAATCTCAGATTGTTCTCTTTTTTTTGGCAAAGCAAAGGAATTGAAGAATTTGTGCCTTGTTCTGATTTGTAAAGCTTCATCTACCATCGCTTCCCGAAATTCTCTCCTCACACTCTTTGGTCAGGAGATTGAAATTTTGACAGATTGCCCTCCTGGTCCCTCCACATTGAGATGTTGGTGGGTAGGTTTACAGTGTAAATATTACAGTAAACCTAATACTCCCACATTGTCATTAAGGGAGTCCTGCATGCTCTGCTGTACTGTCCTTGTTTAAGATATATGGTGTAGTTGTGTTTGAAATCTCACACAGGTTCTGGTGACCTGTTTTATAATCCTGCCATGGCTCCGATCAGGATTAAGTCCAAAGACAGGATCAGGAAATAACTGTTTCTCTGGAGAAGGGAAGAGTTTGGATTATTGACAGTCCAATTGCGAGTCATATAACTGACTTGGGATTGAGGATTCTACTGGGGTTCTGTACCTTACCATGCAACCAAAGAAAATCATAGACTTCCTTCTGCTATCCTAGGAGGAGTTATAAGCTCAATATCTGTCTCAACTCTCGAATCTCGAGACTCACTTGGCTGGAGGACAATCTGGAGTGATTGTTAAAGTCTGATACTCAAACTCACTCACTCCCAACCACTCCCAGTCACACAGTGGATGGGAATTTGTTGGTAAAACCTTGTTGTTGCTCTCTGGAATGAGTGGGGGGTATTTCTGATCAATAATTTGTTGTTTCTTTTCCCATTTGTCTCCCATAGTAAATTTGCGAGCAGTTACAGTCCTTTCCAGGCAAAACTGTGGTGTTTCCCCTTGCACTACCCGTTACCTGGTGTTTATGGCAGCTGCCGATCTGATGGTCATTATTACTGAGGTTATACTGTGGAGATTACCTTTCTATTATTACCCGCAGTCTTTCCTGGACATCACTCCTGTGTGCAGTGTTATTGGGGCACTGTATCGTGCAGCCACGGACTGCTCTGTCTGGTTCACCGTCACTTTCTCCTTTGACCGATTTGTGACCATTTGTTGTCAGAAGCTGAGAACAAAATATTGCACTGAGAAAGGTGCGACTGTGGTTCTGGCAACAACCTGCACCCTGTTCTGTCTGAAAAACATCCCCTTCTACTTTGAATATGATCCTGTGAGGATAATCAACAATGTGCCATTCTACTGTAAAACAAAGCTAAGCTACTTCACTGAGACTTGGTGGGTGGTATTAGATTGGCTCGATACAGTTTTAACCCCTTTACTGCCATTCGCTTTAATTCTGTTGCTCAATGCTCTGACAGTCAGACACATTTTAGTGACCAGTCGAGTCCGGAAGAGGCTGAAGGGTGAGAGCAAAGGAGAGAATCACAGAGACCCAGAGATGGAGAGCAGAAGGAAGGCTGTGATTTTGCTCTTCACCATCTCTGGGAGCTTCATCCTCCTGTGGTTAATTGTTGTTGCAGATTTCTTCCAATATATCATTCAAGGAATCAATCCTGATGATTACTCGCGTTTTCTAGATCACTTCAGTGCAGTTGGTTACATGCTGCGGGACCTAAGCTGTTGCACAAACACATTTATTTATGCAGCAACATTGTCTCAGTTCAGAGCGAAGATCAGTAACGCAGTAAAATACCTGGTTATACGGATTCCTTGTGTTGTGAATAAATAAAACTCCTCCGTGAAGCCCACAAGAGGGTCCGACTGTTTCCAAACCATGAAATGATTTTGTTTTATTCACTCGTGGGATGTGGGTATCACTGACTGAGTCTGTAGTTATTCCCCATCCCTAATTGCCCCTGAGAAGGTACTGCTGAGCTGCCTTTAACACTGATGGAATAACAATATATTTCTAAATGAAGATGGTGAGTGACTCAGAGGGGAATGTGAAGGGGGTGATGTTCCCATCTATCTGCTGCCCTTGTCCTTCGAGGTGGAAGTGCTCGTGGGTTTGGAAGATGCTGTCTGAGGATCTTTGGTGAATGTCTGCAGTGCACCATGTAGATGGTAAACACTGCTACTACTGAGTGTCAGTGATGGAGGGAGGGGATGTCTGGGGATGTGATGCCAACCAAGCGGCTGCTTCATCCTGGATTTTGTTTTCTCTGTTGGCAGAAACCAGAACAAAGCAGCTGCTTAGTTGGCACCACATCCACAAACACCCACTCCCTCCACCACTGTTTCTCAGCAGCAGCAGTGTGGACCACCTGCAAGATGCACGACAGAAGTTCACTAAAAATCATCAGAGAACATCTTCCTAACCCACAAACTCTACCATCCAGAAGGACAAGAGCAGCAGATAGATGAGAACGGAAATCCCTGCACATTCACCTCAAAGCCACTCACCATCCTGACTTGGAAACATATCATCGTCCCTTCACTGGGTCAGAATCCTGGAGCTCCCTCCCTAACAGCATTGTGGGTCTACCTACACCACACCGTCTGCGGTGGTTCAACAAGGCAGCTCACCCCCACACATTATGGAGGAGCAACTGGGAACAGGCAGCGTTCCCAGCCAGGTCTGGACCAGCGATGCTCACGTCCCGCGAGTGAATAAGACAAAGTGCATGCAGGTAAATGCAGAAACAGCAGTGAATCTGATCAGCACACCACCGTCTTCACTGGGGATGTTAGGGATGGGCTATAAGTGCTATTTTAGTCAGAGATCCCCCACATCTCATGTACAAAGTAATAATGGTTGATATTACCAGTAGAATGTAAGATTAGGAACATCATCAAAAAATTGGAATTGAGCATCAGGTAAATAAGAGTGTCAAAGAATAGATAATGAGAATAGATTGGCAGCTGATGTAAAACTTTGGTCATTATGCAAATAAGATAATGGTAATAAGACAAGGACTAATTCTGTGCCAAATTTGCAAACGTAGATCGTACACTCCGAGCTGAGGTAATAAATGAGAAATTAAGATTTGTTTTATGGGTGATGAATAAGATGGGAGAAAGTGAGGACTGCAGATGCTGGAGATCAGAGCTGAAAAGGTCTTGCTGGAAAAACGCAGCCGGTCAGGCAGCATCCAAGGAGCAGGAGAATCGACGTTTTGGGCATGAGCCCTTCTTCAGGAATAAGGAAAGTGAATAAGATGGGACAGCCACAGGGAGAGCTGTGGGAGCAGAGTCCCTGTGTATATTTAAGAATGAGAGAGTTGGATCCTTGTCGGAGCTAATTACTGCAGATGCTGGGATCTGTACTGAAAACAAAAAATGCTGGAAATCACAGCGGTCAGGCAGCTTCCATGGAGAGAGGGCAGGCGAATGCTTTATGTTTATCTCCATCAGAGATTCATCCTTGATCAGTTGGGGAATAAAAAATTAAAGGGAAAAGGCAGGAACGTAGCCGTGAGGAATGTTGGATCAGCCATGATAACTGTTCATGATAATAGATTGGCAGCTGATGTAAAACTTTGGTCTTTATGCAAATCAGATAATGGTAATAAGACAAGGACTAATTCTGTCCCAAATTTGCAAACGTAGATCATACACTCCGAGCTGAGCTAATAAATGAGAAATTAAGATTTGTTTTATGGTGATGAATAAGATGGGAGAAAGTGAACAGTCTGGAGGGGCCAAATATATAGTATGTCTGAGGGGAGTACTGAGGATCAAGGGAGCTTGGATCGCTGAAGCTGTTAGCACAGGTAGACAGGATGGTTAAGAAGGCGTACGGGATGCTAGTCTTCATTAACCAGCGATTAGAATATCGAATATAGAACACAGAATCTGTAGAGACCCCAGAATGTTGCTATCTTATAAATGAGGCCTTCCTGAGGAAATGGAGACCATCACACATTCAGGCGGATGGGAAATGGGCAGCAGGTTATCAAGTTGCATTCCCGGTGGGATTTGGAAAGGAAATGTTGTGGATATAAATTAGCAGGAGGAGGTTATTTGGGAGTAAGGAGAACTCATATCAAAATCCAAGAACATTTTTATTGGCCTGAACTGTATAAAGATGTAGTCGAATTTTGGAGACATTTCATATGTGTCAGGAAATTGGAAACTTTCAGGCAGTGATAAAGTCAGCAACTTTAATATCAATTCCCGCATTTGGGGGAACATTTTACAAGGGTGTTAATTGATTGGGTAGTGTTGCAACAAAACTAATAAAATTCAAAATTAGAAGTAAGTAAATCAAATTTATTAAATCCAAACCGATTGGGAAGGGCAGCGTGATTGTGCCCCTAACCGTGGAACTTGATCAGGCTGTCCCTCCTTGAACATCAGGTACAGCAGTTTTTATAGTCTGGATGGTGCGTACAACAAAAGACCACGAAAGATGGTTTCTTGTGTTCTGTACATGCACACACAGAGATCGCCATTGTGTTCTGTAAGTATTTCTTGTTTAGTTCGTTCCTGTTTTCAGTTCCCCCCTTGTGGTCCGAGACATGCAGGAGCATGATGAACAGACCACCACCATCCAGTAATAATCAGTGGGGTAGGATTATAATCATAAAACTGTTTCCCTTCCTGCTGGATATTATCAGCCTCCAGGCGGATGTGATCCGCTTGGTCAGTTATATTGTCTGAGGTATTCGGAATGTATGTGCCACACTAGGCCCCAATAACAGCACAGGGGCCACCTTGTGCCACTCGCAAATAGGAGAAAGTGAGGACTGCAGATGCTGGAGATCAGAGCTGAAAATGTGTTGCTGGAAAAGCACAGCAGGTCAGGCAGCATCCAAGGAGCAGGAGAATTGACGTTTCGGGCATGTTTTCCAGCAACATTTTCAGCTCCACTCGCACGACAACACAACAGTACGGGTGGCAATGACCTCAGCCGACACCTCGGAGATGGCCATGCTTACCGCTGCAAAGCCATCGGCAGTCTCATTAGCCAGCCTTTCCAAGGTGGAGGCCATATTGATCAGTTCCCTAGCAGCCTTAGCACTCCCATAGGCGGGGAAGGCGAACATACAGAATTGCTCGGTCTCAGTGATGGACCGTTTGGATTGAGGTGGATGCAGTTTGGGATGAAGCGGAGGGAACTGTAATGGAGAACAAAAGGTAGCACATAGTCAAGGGAGCAAGATCCAGACCAATATGGAGGGAGCCAAGGGTAGGCCTTGACAGCACGGTCAGAGTAATTCTCATTGTAAGGCTTCAGGTAATCAGTCGGAATTGAAGTCCAAATGGTTTTGTACATTTTCCCTGTCGTCATGTTGACAACCTCATGGCTCAGAATATTCCAGAAAGGACGGGGTAAGGAGCAGGGAACGGGAACATTTGCTTTTTCCGGCATTCCACCCTGATGTGGAATTAAAACAAATCGCCCCCGTGGGCGTTCCTTCACCCGCGGTGTTTGTGAGGGTCAGAGCCAGAGGGGTGTATGTTAAAGGATGTAGTGAGGCCGGAACCAACCTTTATAGTTTTGCATGTTATAACCCGTGGTCTCCCAGGTGACCTCATCATTGGCAGCAGAAATGGTTTGGTCAGGGCCTCACATGAATGACCGGGGAGATTCTCTGTCAGACCTAACCCCCGCCCATCCCTCAAGTGGATAAATGTGAGGATCTGTTCTGGTCCAATCACCATTTCACCGTTTTGGATTTATTAAACGGAATGGGACTCAGGGGAATCCCCCCAATAGAGTGTGCAGGGATTCTAGTCCACACCCAGCATTTCGAGATGTTATTTTGCTGTGTGCGCTGATAGAACATGGTGAGGTATGTATTAACATGGAACCCCGCGCATACTCCGGGGAGCAGGAGTGAGGTGGCACAATTCATTTGGTGCTGAGGAGAGTCTGAACCATAACCTTCCTACCCACTGATGGGACCTCCACACAATCACCCCAGCCTCTCTGACTCCCACTGTGTCTGTGTCTGACCCCATTGTGTTCAAAGTGATACAATGCCACCCCCTGGTGGCGTCCCTCTGCCACTGCACAAGAGCAGGTTTTGTTCTATCGGGACAATTTGCTCCTGTCCCTGTCCATTCCATTGTCTGTAAACTGCAGGCCCTGTTCCCTGTCCAAATTAACTCCAGCAATAACAACCCCCCGGCCCTGACTTTACCCCCTCATATTTTATGCCCCCATCTTGCAGTGCCCAGTATTTTATGTCTCTCACTTTTGCCCTCCACAATCCCACCACCAACAATTTTGCCCCCTGCCAATTGTGCCCAAAACTGGGGGAGTCAAAAATGGGGGGTGGGGGGAATATATTTTCTTTCATTTTGTCCCACTCCATTTTTTTTGTTCCTCCCCAGTTTTTTGAAACTGTCCCACTTGAGCAACTTCCTCCCCCACCGACCCCACCCCCGGTTTTCTGCCCTGGCATTTTTGCCCATCCCCAGAGTTATTACCCCCACCCAACTCTAGCACTTTCCCCCAAACATTTTGCCCCCCACCACCTTGTCCTGTTCTAATTGCCCTTTCTCCATACTGCCCCCACTGCCATTCCTACCTGCATCCCCCCACTGGATATAAAAGCCCCCTCTGTGTCTCCATCGTGTACAATAACCGTCTCCCCTCCCCTCCCCCCTTCACTGGGCCCTCGCCCCTGGGCTGGAGGGGGTGGGGCACGGGGAGGATGCACACTCACTGACTGGCCTATAAACTGTGTGCTTTTTCATGCACAGCAAGATCCCATGCTCCCCCTCCACCCTCCTCAGTGAGAAAGGGGCTTTCTCTCCCCCATACCCACACCCACTCATCGTTGGGACAGCAATGGGAGACACAGGGAACAGGAGGATCCCACTGTGATAACAGCATGTGCAGAAACAAGTGCTACTGAGTTCAAATCTACCCTCGGACAGGAACAGCAGGACAGAGGGAGAGAGGGACAGATCGGCAGGGGGAGAGAAAGCGAGTGAAATGAGGGACAGAGACTGAGGGAGGGACACAGAGCGAGCCAAGGACAGAGAAAGATCCCAGGGAGAGACAGAAGGACAGAGATGGGGAGAGAGAGAGAGGCACAGTGTGAAACCAGGGAAAGAGAGAGAGAAACACCCAGACAGAGAGAACAAAGGACAGAGAAAGATCCCAGGAAATGAAACTCCTAGGAAGAGAAACAGGGGACAGACAGGAGAGCGTGTAAAACCCAGGGAGAGAACAGGACATTGAGAACAAAACACTTAGGCAGGGGTACACAGGACAGAGGGAGAGAGAGAGAGAGAGAGACAGCCAGAGAGAGGGAGAGAATGAGGGAAGAGCAGCCACAGGAGAGAGATACAACAGACAGCTAGTGAAAGAGAGGGGGGTTGATGGTATGAAGCAGATAGAATGATCCTCAGGCAGGAACAACAAGATCCCACAGGGTTGACACAGAGAGGGGTGTGGGGAGAGGTTAGCAGGGAGGTTGGAGATTGAACAATTCAACAGTTCCAGGAAAGAGGGAGGATCCAGAGAGTTGTAGGAAGTGAATCTAAAGGGGAATGTGAACAGGGAGGAGATGGGAAGAATGGGGATTGAAGGAAAGATGTGGGACAGACAGAGACAGAGAGAGTGAGCTGGGGACACAAAGGGAGAGGTAGGAGCTGGACAGCGAGAGGGAGGCAGTGACATCTGTGGGATCAGACTGTGCAGCAGCTCCCTCTCCATCTTTCTGCCCCTTTGCGCCCAGCCCAGAACTTGCTCCTTGTGATAAATATCCTACAGAGACAGCCTGAACCCCACAATTCTAATGTGTGTGTGTGTGTGTGTGTGTGTGTGTGTGTGTGTGTGTCTGTGTGTGTGTGTGTGTGTAAATGAACAAGGAGACAGGCCAGTTTCTGATTGTTTTCTCCCTCTCTCTCTGAATGTTTCTGGCTCTTGTCTGACGATTCCAGGCGGCAGAAATTATTTGATTCTCTCAGTCTCTGCATCATCCTGAGGATTAGCTCCTGGATCCAATCTCCTCCTCTGGGAACTGACAGAAACAAATAAAAATTGATTTGAAATAAAATCCAACAGTGGTACTAAAAGCACAGCAAGATCCCACTGCTCTTTGGCCTTCCACAATCTATCACTTTACTGTGATACTGGTTCAGTTTAATTATTGCATCATTAAAGCATTGCATCACATCACAGCAACATCGAAACACAAAGAAATCACAATAGACCAGTTAACCAGAGGCTAAAAATACACACAGCAAGATCCCACTGCAGCAGTGTGACATCAGACAGGTCATTGGCGTTGGTTAAGGGTTCGATTCTGTTCTCAGGACAACAGAGGGACCAACCCGACTGTTCAACAAATTCCAAACACTTGCCCCTCTGTTCACCCCTCTCTGGAACCCCCTCACTCTCTCTCCATCTCTGATACCTCTATCTGTTACTCCCCACCCCGTGTTCCTTCTCTCTCTCTCTGTTCCTCCTAGCTTACTCTCCATCTCTGAGATCTCTCTGTTACCTCTTGCTCTCTCTGTCCCCTCTCTCTTCATCTCTGAGATCTCTCTTTGTGTATTTCTCTCTAATTTAATCCTGTATACTGTAATCTTTATTCCCCTACACTTTAAATAACGACGGCTCATTTATCATCCTACCCTCTCTATGACCCACATTCCTCTGACATTGTGACAAGACTTTACAGAGGGTCAGATATTTTGGGTATTATTTCCCTCCTCAGGAGTCCTGCCTCACAGATCCTGCAGGTTAACCTGTTTGTGTCACAATCCCAAAACTCTGGTTACTTTAAACCCAGGCTTCAAACCCATTTTAAAAACAGCAGGGCCCCAATCTGACAGGACCCAATTAACCAGAGGGCCCTACAAACCAGGCCTCCACACACACTCCCCCCACCCCCGCAGTGAAGAATAAACCTCGGGGTTATAAACAGACCACCTCTCACCTGGGCCCCACAGGCTGCAGCCTGGCAACCAGGCCTCAGGCCTCTGGCCCGTGCTCCCCTCTGGAGGTTACTCTTGTCCAAGGCTTTCCTGGTCCCAGGTAATTTGGATCTTCACTTTCCAGATTTCCCAACAAAGATTCTTTGGGACAAAAGGGAGAAAAGATAATTTAGGGAGGTGGGGGCGGTGAGCGAGAGCATTTTGGTGCAGAATTACACAGCAAGATCCCAGTTTTAAAAGCGGCCCCTGCACCCCCCCATAACTCATCCCCAGTACATTGCAGACTATCACAACAACATCAAAATGCAAACAAATCAGAAGACAGCAATTAACCAAAACAAACACATTCACCAAACAGGGAGAGCTGCTTGTTCTCAACAGCGACAGAGAAAACAGCTCATTTGAAGAATAAATCTAAATAATTTTTGTCCACATTTATCTTCCTTCGTGGAGAAGTTTATGAAGAAAAACACCTTTGACCACAAGTCCATCAGGAAGTGGTCAGCACGTAGTGTCCTCGAGACCCTTCTGGAAAGGGAGAGGGCAGATCCTATCGAGTGGTTCCCTGAGCAGACTGTCAAAGCCATTTGGCAGAATGCCTCATCGCCAGAACTTTCCAACAAGCACCAATACATGGCTTGGTGGCTGGTGGTGAGAAGGGCTTTCCCTGTGAGATCATTTATGCACGCCCGGACTCTCAGCCGCACCGCACGCTGTCCTCAAAGCGGCTGCGGGGGGGACGAGACTGTCACACACCACCTTCTGGAATGTGCCTGTGCAGAGGAAGTCTGGAGAGGAATGCAGTGGTATTTGTCGAGGTTCGTCCTGAGCTGCGCCGTGACACGGGACTCCGTGCTCTACGGCCTGTTCCCCAGGACGCACACCGAGACGAACATCAACTGCGCCTGGAGGATCATCAACTCGGTGAAGGACGATCTCTGGGTGGTCCGAAACCTGTTGATCTTCCAGCTGAAGGAGTTGACCCCGACTGAGTGTTGCAGACTGGCACATTCCAAGGTCCAGGACTACGTGTTGAGGGACGCGCTGAAGCTTGGGGCAGCTGCCACCAAGGCGTGGTGGGGAAAGACCACCGTTTAACACCTGCCTGTCTAAAGAAGATCAGGGGGCCCTGCAGTCATTTGGGGCTCTGCTGACGCCTTAGCTCAATATGTGAGTGAGAAATGCACAGATCTGTATGTAATAATAATAATTCTGAGTTGTGTACGTAAATGTGGACATATGTATGGCATTACCTAATGTAAAGTGTATCAAATTATTCTATGCATATTTTATGAATAAAGTATATTTTTGAAATAAAAAAAAGAAGAAAAACGCCTTTGATACTAACCTGGCAGGGGAGAAACCATGATTAGTGCTTCTCAGCCTTGTGGCTAAGATCAATTGCCTGTTCTTATCCGGACAGATTGTGATTTATCAGAGCTAGTGGAGATCATCGCTGGATCGTGTTTGGACGTTGGAGAATTGTCTGGTTGTGCTGACCTGCTCTTGGTGGATCTTCATGCTGGCTTCGGCCTAACGCTAATACAGGTACCAGCCAACCTCAGAGCTATGGCCTCAGCAGCCATTTGCAGCCCTGGACAGGGGGTTCGAAACACAGTCAGGGTGACTGTGAAGAAGGTGGAGGGTCGTACTCCAGTCGATCGCATGTTGTTCATTAAGAAAGTCTTGTTGGGATGCTGTGGGTCCGCTGCAGCAGATGTGTACAGCCTGCAGGATTTCACTTGGGCAGGGTATTTCGACGTGACCTTCAGGAGTGTGAAGCAGTGCGAGCAGCTCCTGAAAGTCTTTAAGGAGAAGGAAGGGGAGCTGCTATTCTCCATCTTGTCGGCGGTCCCGTTGTGTGTGCTTCCTGCACAGAGGAGTCGGGTTGTTACAATCCATATGTACAACCCCTATGTTCCAGCGGCTGATGTCCTGACCTTCCTGGGAAGGTACGTCCAGGTTGAGGGAGAAGCCACTGATGTGATCGACCCCTTCGGGATCTGGACCAGTAAGCGGCAGGTCAGGGTAACTCTGAGGGTCAATGGTAATGAGAACATTCTCCACCCATCCTCGAGCTTCGCAATTGGAGGGAGCAGAGGCTCCCTGACATACGCAGGGCAGCCGAAAGTGTGCCGAACCTGCGGGAAGGCGGGACACGTGGGGGCGGATTGTAAGGTGACCATCTGCAGGAATTGCAAACAGGAGGGTCACCTGACTAAGGACTGTCAGGAAGCAAAGAGCTGCAACCTGTGTGGAGAGGGGGGCCACATGTACAAGACCTGCCCAAGACGGGGGGGGGGGGCCCACTTACGCACAGATGGCTGGAGGTGGCAATGTGAGCCGTGGACCCCCAAAGACCAGCAAGGTCCACCCAGACAGCAGGGAAACGGAGACTGGTGGCACCCAGAAAGAAGAACAGGCTGGAGTGGAGGAGGCAGCAGCCAGCGGAGAGACACAGCAGCTGATCCTAGCTCTAGCTGGGCAGATGGAAGCAATGGAGGAGGAGGTAATCGAGAAGGCAGAGGAGTGGATACCTGTTAAAAACAGGAGGAGAAAATCCTGCCAGGCCCCCAAAGACTCCCAGCAAAGGGGGAAAAGACAGCAGCATGAGGGAGAGACAGACAGCGCTTCGGATGGGGAAGACGGGCGCAAAGAAGGTCACCACCAACAGAAGAAGAGACAGAGCACCGTAGATAATGAGGAGGGCATTTCCTCCCAACCAGGAAACAACGGACCCCCCGAAGTCCACCCTCCACCCAGTGAGAACCAGGGGGTACCCACTGCCCCACAACTACAGGTAACTGAAAGCTGTGATCCTCTGACAGTCCCATTATCAGACACAGAACTGGACTGTGCGGACCCTTGCCTTGGCCCAATGACACCAGAGCGGGTAAATGACCCCAGTGAGGAGCTGGATAGCTACCTCAGCCCAGCGAAGGTCCAGCAGTTCGAGCTCACCTTGGGGATGCAGACAGCTCCCCCAGAGACAGGACAGTCAAATGGACAATGGTAACTCCATAAACTGGAGGTTAAAGAAAGTTCCTTTTGCTATCGTATAACAGGGCACCCACTCACTAGGTGGGTTCCGCTGAAGCCACAGCTAAATAATAAGAGACTGGATGGTTAATAAAGGGACTGTAAATAGGATAACTGTAAATTCGTTTAATTCAATCTGTTTATTTGTAAGGTTAAGACATGCAATGTGTGTATCTGTGAACAACATGACAGGTACCAAAGATTTATTGCAATGTATATGTCTATGAACGACATGACAAATTGTACAGGTACCAAAGATTTATTTTATGAATAAAGTATATTTTGAAATATAAAAAAAAGTAGTGGGATGTGATTTGCAAGAAGAATAGAAAAAGTAGAATTTTTGTATTTAAAATGGTGAGAAATTCTGAAATGTTATTATCCAGGGGCTTTGTCTGATCTTGTACGTTAACATCAGAAAGTTAACATGATGGTAGTGCCAACAAATAGGAGGACAAATGATACATTGAATGTTCTTATCAGGTGATTGGGTTAGGATCATGATCTTAACATGACAGTTAAGTTACAGACTGGAATCACATCGAAGTGTTCGGGGTGGTTTATACATAGAACAACAGATAACTGGGAGTGAGTCACAAAGTAGAATATAATTGAAGGTTGTAGGGTATTTTATAAACAGAGTCACATATACATGGGAGTGAGTTACACATTGGAATCTAATCAAGGGTATTCAGTGTGGGTTTTTTAAATGCAGAATAATGTACAGAGTCCCTTATCAATGGAAGTCAGCTTCAGATTGGAATTTTATCGAGGGGATTTGAGTGCTTCTATACAGAATAACAGGTACCCAGGAGCGAGTTACTGACTTGAATTAAATTGAGGGGCTTGGGCGATTTATATACAGAGCTACCATATAACGAGAGTCTAACCCCTGACCGATCATCAACTGCTCCATGATTTCACCCCCACTGACCTCTGCCTGACCCCTGAGCTATCCCATGACTAACCTCGGACTGACATGTGAGTGACCCTCGCTGTCACTGATATCTGTCTGACCCTTCACTCATCCTTGACTGACTCACACTGAAGCCTGACTGACAATAATCCCCTCCAATCCCCTCACCATCCTGACATGGAAATATATTGCCGTTCCTTCACTGTCATTGGGTTAATATCCTGGAATGCCCTCCCTGATGACATTGAGGGGTCTACCTGAGGCACTCTAACACATGCACACACAGGAACAATTAGTGTGTGTCTCTGTGTTTGAGTATCTCTCTGTCTATGTGCAATGGGCTCTCTGTTGTTTTTTTTTTCTTTCTTATTCTTCGTTTTTTTCTGTTCTTTTTTTTAACTGGGGCAGCTGGTCCAAAGACAGTCCCCTTCCTCTCAGACACCTTCAAGGAGGAGAGTCCTTGATGTTAGAAATGGGGAAAAGTGTTGTTTTTACAGATATAGAAAAAGCATACAGAAAAGGGGGACAGCAAGAGAACTATTAACCCTGCAGGTATTTAGGGAAGAGTATCTCTACTTTTCAGGGCATAATTATGGATAATTAAGTACTAACTTTAATACAGATTTATTCAAGAAAATAATTCCTTTTACCATGATGTTTAAAACAACAGTTTCAGCAAAAAGCTAAGATTACTGAAACATATCAGCAACGCACGAAAAAGATGCATTGTTAAGATGTATGTACAAGAATGGAATGTACCTGTGGATAATGAAAGAAGTTACAAAGGGGAACATGGAGATAAGAGTTGAGCCTTATGACAGCACGGGCAAGGGGGAAATTACCAACTTGGAAAGAAAGGGGCAATGGGCGTGGGGCATCGATGGGTAGAGGGGAAATAGTGAGAGAGATTGGGTAATTAGGAGTCTGGAGAGATGACCTCACTCAGCTCAAAGGGTATAACTGTACACTAACCTAAGTTCTAATTTGCTTTCATTTGCTTATGCAATTGAAGCCCTTACTTGCAAATTCGTAATAAATTGTCTTGTTTCTAGCTTCGGTGGTCTCGTCTAAATTTTATTGTATTTTGTTTCTAACATTGAACATGCACACACACACTGATCTAGCTCCCTCAGAACCAGCTCTCAGAGTGACCTGAACCTCTGACTCTCCGGTTTAGTTTATTTCCCTTTTCCCACACTCCCGCCTAACTGCGGTAGTGTTTATTTTTTCCCCAGCCCCCATGTTGTGTGTGTGCAGGTGTGAGACACAGTGAGGCTCTCTGTTGTATTGGAGGCTGTATCCATTAAATGGGGTTAACAACCCTTTATCTGCCTCTGCCTATTCTTCTTCTAGTTCAGTTTTAATAATGCTGTTGGTCATGTTGATGTGTCTGTGTGGGCCCAACTCTGCCTGCAATGGGAGAAGTTTAAATCAGTGAATTAATTAAAATCTGATGACTCAATGTCTCTGTGTATCCTCCTTGTGTTTAAAGTGATACAATGCCACCCTCTGCTGGCCTCCCCGCGCCACTGCACAGGCGGCAGGTTTGGGACAATTGGCTCCTGTCCCTGACCATTCTATTGGTTCGGACAGTCACACAATGACCTGAGTGACGCAAGTCTCTGCGCGGTGATGTCACCCAAGTTGACCGCACCCCCTTTGGGAGGGATCGTCAGGGAGGAAGCGGGAGGAGGCAAGAGGTGACTCAGGCCGGGGGCCTGAGGCGAGGCAGAGCTCCTCCCTCTGGAGGTCAGGAGGAGGAATCAGGAAACGTTCCACGACTCCCTCGTCAGGTCCACACCCACCGTGCACCCTACCTCCACTCCCGGCACCTTCCCCTGCAACCGCAAGAAATGCAAAACTTGCGCCCACACCTCCCCCCCTCACCTCCCTCAAAGGCCCCAAGGGATCCTTCCATATCCATCACAAATTCACCTGCACCTCCACACACATCATTTACTGCATCCGGTGCACCCGATGTGGACTCCTCTACATTGGGGAGACAGGCCGCCTACTTGCGGAACGTTTCAGAGAAAACCTCTGGGACACCCGCACCAACCAACCCAACCGCCCCATGGCTGAACACTTTAACTCTCCCTCCCACTCCACCAAGGACATGCAGGTCCTTGGCTTCTTCGATCGCCAGACCATGGCAACATAACACCAGCAGGAGAGAGCCTTTTCTTCCACCTAGGAACCTTTCAACCACAAGGGATGAATGCAGATTTCTCCAGCTTCCTCATTTCCCCTCCCCCCACCTTATCTCAGTCCCAACCCTCGGACTCAGCACCGCCTTTTTGACCTGCAGTCTTCTTCTCGACCTCTCCACCCCCACCCCCTCTCCGGTCTATCACCCTCACCTTAACCTCCTTCCACCTATCGCATTCCCAACGCCCCTCCCACAAGTCCCTCCTCCCTACCTTTTATTTTAGCCTATTTGGCACACCTTCCTCATTCCTGAAGAAGGGCTTATGCCCGAAACGTCGATTCTCCTGCTCCTTGGATGCTGCCTGACCTGCTGCACTTTTCCAGCAACACATTTTTCAGCTCAAGCGGACATAAAGCCTGGGATCTCAGATCGGAATCTTAATCCAGAGAAATTATATATTTAGGGTTTCAAACATTGGCAAGAAAACATTATCAAATTATTTTGTTAAGCTTTATGAAGGGATACATTATTCCATTTTTCATCTCTTCTCTGAATTTCCTCTGGGTAACTGCATAAATAAAGGTGTTTGTGCAGCAACTCAGGAGCTGGAGCATGAAGCCAATCTCACTTACAAATGTTGGCAGAGGAACTGGGTATCCCAAGTAATCAAATCGTTTCAGTATGGAATAAGCAATGAACATCACCCATAATGTGATGAAATCGCCAGATATAATAAATAACATAATCATGGATTTCCTCCGACTCCCCATCTCTGGGTCACTGACACTGTCCCCAGTCGTCTGAGCCCAGAGTCTCCTGCGAGCTCTGTTGGCTAATATAATGTTTCTGACTGTCAGTGTGTTTAACAGCAGAATTAAAATAAATGGAATGAATGGTGTTATTATGTAATGCATTAATTCAACAATAGTCCAGACAATTGATGTACTTACATTTGGATGTACTCGACAAAACCATGGATGACTTGACAGCCAATATCGATGGGAATACATGAAATACCAGAAAATGTTCTTCAAACAACTCAGCACAGTCACTGTTCCTAAAACCACACCCGCTGTTTTCTTGGTGCAATGTTTATTTCTCAGCTTTTGGCAACATATGGCCACAAACCGATCAAAGGTGAAGGTGACCGTGAACCAGACAGAGCAGTCTGTGGCTGCATAAAGCAGAACCGCGTGGATGTTGCACAAGGAGACATAATGTAGGAAAAGAAACTCATCACGATATGTGATAGGAATTTGTCGTAGTATCAGATCGAAGATAATGACCAGGAGATCCACCGTTGCCATAGCCACCAGGTAATGAGTGACACATTTGGAAAGACCACACTTCTCCCGAACCAGGATCGTAATTGCAATCACATTAACTTGAAAGAAGAAAATAAATAAATTCATTTATTGCTCAGGTATAATGAAGAAATGCTTTTTATTGCTTCATATAGGTTACCTGGGTAGGGTTTTTTTCTCTATTTAAACGCGCAGGCGAGTAACCCGAGGCACTTCGGCAGAAGAGCCTCCCACCCGCCCTCCTCCTCTAACCTAAATAATAAGACCCGTTGCGGCAAGCAGGTAAGTGCTGCGTTTTGCTTGTTTGGTTTCTTTACATTTAGTTTTTTTTTAAAGAAAGCTAGCTTTTTAGAGGGATGGCAGTGCAGGCAGTGCAATGTTCCTCTTGCAACATGTATGAGGTGAGGGAAGCCATTAGCGTCCCTGCTGAGTACACTTGCAAGAAGTGCACCCATCTCCAGCTCCTCCAAGCCTGTGTTAGGGAACTGGAGCTGGATTTGGATGAACTGCGGATCATTCGGGAGGCAGAGAGGGTCATAGATCAGAGCTTTAGGGAAGTAGTTACTCCAAAAGTTCAAGATAGATGGGTGACAGTGAGGGGGAGTGGGAGGAGGAAGCCAGTGCAGGGACCCCCTGCAGTCATTCCCCTCAAGAACAAGTATACCGTTTTGGATACTTGTGGGGGGGATGACTTACCAGGGGCAAGCAACGAGGTTCAGGCCTCTGGCACGGAGCCTGGCCCCGTTGCTCAGAAGGGAAGGGTGGAGAAAGGTAGAGCGATAGTTCTTGGGGACTCGATAGTGAGGGGTACAGACAGACGGTTTTGTGGGGGCGACAGTGACTCACGTTTGGTATGTTGCCTCCCAGGTGCAAGGGTACGTGATGTGGCTGATCGTGTTTTCCGGGTTCTTAAGGGGGAGGGGGAGCAGCCCCAGATCGTGGTCCACGTTGGCACCAACGATATAGGTAGGAAGAGGGGTGAGGATGTCAGACAGGCTTTCAGGGAGCTAGGTTGGAAGCTCAGAGTTAGAACAAACAGAGTTGTTGTCTCTGGTTTGTTACCCGTGCCACGTGATAGAGAGTCGAGGAATAGGGAGAGAGAGCAGTTAAATGCGTGGCTACAGGGATGGTGCAGGAGGGAGGGATTCCGGTTTCTGGACAACTGGGGTTCTTTCTGGGGAAGGTGGGACCTCTATAAAAAGGATGGTCTACACCTGAACCTGAGGGGCACCAGTATCCTTGGGGGGAGGTTTGCTAGTGCTCTTTGGGAGGGTTTAAACTAACTCCGCCGGGGCATGGGAACCTGGACTGTAACTTTAGGGTACAGGACCTTGAGTGTAGGGAGGTTATGAATAATGCAGCGATCTCGAAGGAGGGTGCCTGTAAACAGAAGGGTGGATTGAAGTGTGTATACTTCAATGCCAGAAGTATAAGAAATAAGGTAGGTGAACTTGCAGCGTGGGTTGGTACCTGGGACTTCGATGCTGTGGCCATTACAGAGACGTGGGTAGAACAGGGACAAGAATGGCTGTTGCAGGTTCCAGGGTTTAAATGTTTTAGTAGGATCAGACATGGGGGTAAAAAAGGGGGAGGTGTGGCATTACTTGTCAAAGATAGTATTACAGCAGTGGAATGGACGATGGAAGAGGACTTGCCATCTGAGGTAGTTTGGGCTGAGGTTAGAAATAGGAAAGGTGAGGTCACCCTGTTAGGTGTTTTCTACAGGCCTCCTAATAGTCCTAGAGAAGTAGAGGATAATATTGCGAGGATGATTCAGGTAAAGAGTGAAGGTAGCAGGGTGGTTGTTATGGGGGACTTTAACTGCCCAGATATTGACTGGGAGAGCTATAGCTCGAGTTCATTAGATGGGTCGGTATTTGTCCAATGTGTGCAGGAGGGTTTCCTGACACAATATGTAGACAGGCCAACAAGAGGTGAGGCTATACTGGATTTGGTTCTAGGTAATGAACCAGGCCAGGTGTTAGACTTGGAGGTAGGTGAGCACTTCGGGGACAGTGACCACAACTCAGTGACTTTTACTTTAGTGATGGAGAGGGATAAGTGTGCGCCGCAGGGCAAGAGTTATAGCTGGGGGCAGGGAAATTATGATGCAGTGAGGCATGACTTAGGATGTGTGGATTGGAAAAACAGGCTTCAAGAGAAGAACACTAATGAGATGTGGGGATTGTTCAAGGAGCAGCTACTACGTGTCCTCGATAAGTATGTACCAGTCAGGCATGGTGTAAAGGGCCTTGTGAGGCAGCCGTGGTTTAGTAAGGAATTGGAATCCCTTGTGAAAGGGAAGAAGGCGGCATATGTAAAGATGAGGCGTGAAGGTTCAGTTGGGGCGATAGAGAGTTATAAGGTAGCCAGGAAGGAGCTAAAGAGAGAGCTAAGAGAAGCAAGAAGGGGACATGAAAAGTCTTTAGCTGGTAGGATTAGGGAAAACCCAAAGGCTTTCTATAGGTATGTCAGGAATAAAAGGGTGACTAGGGTAGGTATCGGTCCAGTCAAGGATAGTAGTGGGAAGTTGTGTGTGGAGGCGGAGGAGATTGGAGAGACACTAAATCAATACTTTTCATCAGTATTCACTCAGGAACAGGACACTGTTGCTGATGTGAATATGGAGTCACAAATGATTAGAATGGATGGCCTGGAAATATGCAGGGAAGAGGTTCTGGGAATATTGGAGAGGATGAAAATAGATAAGTCTCCTGGGCCTGATGGCATTTACCCTAGGATCCTATGGGAAGCTAGGGAGGAGATAGCAGAGCCATTGGCCTGGATTTTTATGTCGTCATTGTCAACGGGAATAGTACCAGAGGACTGGAGGATAGCGAATGTGGTCCCCTTGTTCAAGAAAGGGAGTAGGGATAGCCCTAGTAACTATAGGCCAGTGAGTCTGACTTCAGTGGTGGGCAAAGTCTTAGAGAGAATGGTAAGGGATAAGATTTATGAACATCTGGATAGGAATAACGTGATCAAGGATAGCCAGCATGGTTTTGTGAAGGGCAGGTCGTGCCTCACAAACCTTATTGAGTTCTTTGAGAAGGTGACTAAGGAAGTGGATGAGGGTAAAGCAGTAGATGTTGTGTATATGGATTTTAGTAAGGCGTTCGATAAGGTTCCCCATGGTAGGCTAATGCTAAAACTACGGAGGTATGGCATTGAGGATACATTAGAGGTTTGGATTAGGAATTGGCTGGCTGGAAGGAGACAGAGGGTAGTAGTTGATGGACTATGTTCATCTTGGAGTGCAGTTACTAACGGTGTACCACAAGGATCTGTTTTGGGACCATTGCTTTTTGTTATCTTTATAAATGATCTAGAGGAAGGGCTTGAAAGCTGGGTAAGCAAGTTTGCGGATGACACAAAAGTCGGTGGAGTTGTGGATAGTGAGGAAGGAAGTGGTAGGTTACAACGGGATATAGATAAGTTGCAGAGCTGGGCAGAAATGTGGCAAATGGAATTCAATGTAGCTAAGTGTGAAGTCATTCACTTTGGTAGGAGTAACAAGAAGATGGATTACTGGGCTAATGGTAGGCTACTTGGTAGTGTGGATGAGCAGAGGGATCTTGGTGTCCATGTACACAGATCTCTGAAAGTTGCCACCCAGGTAAATAGTGCTGTGAGGAAGGCATATGGTGTACTGGGCTTTATTGGTAGAGGAATTGAGTTCCGGAGTCCTGAGGTCATGTTGCAACTGTATAAGACTCTGGTGCGGCCTCATCTGGAGTATTGTGTGCAGTTTTGGTCGCCATACTATAGGAAGGATGTGGAGGCATTGGAACGAGTGCAGAGGAGGTTTACCAGGATGTTGCCTGGAATGGTAGGAAAATCTTATGAGGAAAGGCTGAGGCACTTGGGGCTGTTCTCATTGGAGAAGAGAAGGTTTAGGGGAGATTTGATAGAGGTGTATAAGATGATTAGGGGTTTAGATAGGGTCGACACTGAGAACCTTTTACCGCTAATGGAGTCAGGTGTTACTAGGGGACACAGCTTTAAATTAAGGGGTGGTAGGTATAGGACAGATGTTAGGGGTAGATTCTTTACTCATCGGGTTGTGAGTTCATGGAATGCCCTGCCAGTAGCAGTGGTGAACTCTTCTTCTTTATGGTCATTTAAGCGGACATTGGATAGGCATTTGGAAGTTATTGGGCTAGTGTAGGTTAGGTAGGATTCGGTCGGCGCAACATCGAGGGCCGAAGGGCCTGTACTGCGCTGTATCTTTCTATGTTCTATGTTCTATTTAAAGTGCAATATTGAAACTCATTCTTAACGGGTATCCCATGTTCTTGCATCAAACTGAAACTTTTTCACAAATTCGCTCTTAACATTCCAATCTGGATGGATTCTAAATGTGGTGCTTGTCAGAGAATGGAAAAACTGCAGTCAAAGGCAATGATAACTGTGCAGCCAAAAAACAATCAGAAAGCCATGTGTCCCAATGTAAAATTCACCACTTTCACAGCTGCTCATGCATTGAACGAATCAAAAAGAATAACTTGTCACACACGTAGAGAAGCAGTGATGACCCTCGAATAGACTGTTTCTTGGGATAAATGGGACAATGAGAAACTGTTACAATAGCAGTGACAACAACATCTGCTTTGAACATACCTGGGAAGGAGTTACAGAAACAACGTGAACAATCAGCTCCCTCAGTCAGAGGGCATAACACTTGCTTGATGATCTGCTCTCTCATGCCAACTGAGCGAATAAGACCTGCACTCAGCAGTAATGTTCTGAAGGAAAGGGGTTAATTGCAGGAAAACAGCCCCTTCCTGTTCAGCCTCTCCATGTAGCTCAAATCCTTCAACCCTGGCACCATCCTTTTAAATCTTTTCTGAATGCGTTCAAGTTTCACAAGATCAGAATTGCACGCAATATTCCACCAGTGGCCGAATCAATGTCCTGTACAGCTGCAACATGACCTCCCAACTCTCATACTCAATATTCTGACCAATCAAGGAAAGCATACCAAACGCCTTCTTCACTATCCTATCTACCTGTGACTCTACATTCAAAGAGGTATGAACCTGCATTCCAAGGTCTATTTGTTCAGCAACACTCCTTATGACCTTACCAATAAATGTGAAATTCCTGCTAAGATTTATTTTTCCAAAGTGCAGCACCTTGCACTTATCTAAATTAAGCTCCATATGCTGCTCCTCAGCCCATTGGTCCATCTGATCAAGATCCCATTGTATTCTGAGGTGACCTTCTTCGCTGTCCACTACACCTCCCATTTTGGTGTCACCTGGTGTCATACGGGTACACAAAACATGGGTGTTCCAGACACAGTTGGTAATGAATAAATAATGTTCCCACAGATGACAAACACATCTCCATAGATTTTAAACATTTGGTGAAAGAAGCAATGGAGACATGGGAAAAGGTCAATCCTGCAGCTAATTGTTTGCCTCTGGGTGCACTGCCTCAGATTATGATGGATACAGATTCAATGGAGGTGTTCAGGAGGGAAGTGGCAGGACATAGCCATCAGGTTTTGGCGGTGTTCATAGACCTTTCCCGGAGGTATGAAAAACGATCGAACAGACTGGTGTGCTCTTCCACAGGAGCAGAGGCGATTGAGAGGAGACATGGATGAGATATTTCCAATCATCAGGAGCATAGACAGCATAGACAGGAAGGAACATTTCCCCTTGATAGATAGAGCAATGCCTGGAGGGGAGGGGGTGCAGTGTCGATTTAAGTTAAAGGGGAGCACATTGAGAGGAGATGTGAGAAAACAAAAATCTCTTCCCCCAGATGGTGGTGGGAATCTTGAACTTCCTGCCTGTAGAGACAGACACACTCACAACATTGAAGTGTTATTTTGAGAAGCACATGTGTTGCCAAGGCACACAAGGCTATGGGCCAAGTGCTGGGAAATGGGATTAGAATAGATAGGTGGTCGTTTCTGACTGGCACAAATGTGATGGCCAAAGACCTCTATGACTCTATGACTTAATGCAGCACATTTACCAAGGGCCCCGCTTCATCTCCACCCGTGACGATGCCGTCACTTTACTTTCAAAACGTTATTTTATGCTGTGTTTTTTTGAAGAAAGGTTGTAAAGGCAGAGGTGCCAAACTGGCTACTGGAGACAGCTCCAGTAAATAAGGTAGGAGGCCTTTCCGTTACTTTTAAATGTTGGAAAAATGGAGGCAGCTTCAATGGGAGTGGCCAGCTCTCACAGACCAGACTTTCTCGTTTGTATTTTAGCTGGAGCAGTCAGAAGCTATCTGGGGTCCCAGAAGAGTTGGGAGCTTCATTGAATGATTCCTAGCTGGTACTTGTTCTGGGATCTCTTTTGATGCTTTGTTCCACCAGGATTGAAGAACTGCATTTAAGAATCTGTGCCTGAATTGGTTGTGTTGCCAGGCGGTGTGTTTATGGGATGTTATCATATTGGAACAGTTTATTAGTAACAGGTACCCCACTTATTACTCAGTTAAATTTTCCAATAGTCGAGTTATTCTAAATTCCTCTTTATTTTGTTTGTATTTTAACTGTAGTGTTTAAATCTATTGTGTTTTACTTAACGTTGGGGCATTTGACCAATCACATTGTATCTGGAACACGCACTTCACATCTACCTTTAAAATTAAAAAAGGGAAGGGTCCAGGCGACCTTCATTAAATATCTTCAGGGGGTCTGGTCTGGTCCATAACAAATGTCAGGATCACAATGTCTCATTCCAAGTTGGGTTTAGGATTGTTGGACTTGAAGGCAGCAAGTGGGAGGTGTTAGTGTCTATTGTTTTGGATGTTTCAACCTATTTTTGGGGTTGGACAGTGTGACTTTTGGGGGATTTGCAAAAACCTGAGCAAAGCAAAGCTGTTGGACCTGGGCAACAAGTTGGAGTTGGGGTTTGTAGACAAGTTGGAGTTGGGGTTTGTGGACAAGTTGGAGTTGGGGCTTGTAGACAAGTTGGAGTTGGGGTTGACAGGGTCTGTGAGAAAAGGGGAGGTAATTGCAGCAATAGCTCGACATTTAACATTGCTGGGAATGCCACTGAAATCTTTGGAAATGGCTCGAATTCAAATGCAGCTTGAACATGAAAAGGAAATGCAACATTGTGAATTGCAATTAAAAGATGAGAAAAGAGAAAGCGGGAGAGAATTTCAACTCAGAAGTAAGCAATTAGAGAGGCAAGTCAACTTAAAAGAATGGGGGTGGAGTTAGAAGGGAGGTTTCGTGAGCGGGATAGTGATCATGAGCAAGCCCATTGTAGCCAAAGGCCAGATGGGTATCTGTTTAAATATGTCCAAGCATTGTGTAAATTCTATGAGACAGATGTAGAAGTGTTTTTCAATTCATTTGAGAACGTGGCTAAACAAATGAAGTGGCCGGTGACCATGCAGATATTGATGATCCAAACAAAGTTGGTGGGTCGAGTAAGTGAGGGATTCGCATCATAGGGATGGATAACGATCTGGCTCAGAGGGTGAATAGCTGTTAATGGGGACTGTTAGTTGGTAACAGTGGGTTCTGTATACTAGTAGACTATGTGATAACACGGCCCGGCGTGGAGGGGTGAGGGTAAGGACTTGGGAGAGCTCAAGCCCTAAAGTTGTTGAACTCAATACCAAGTCCAGAAAGCTGTGGGGTTCCTGGGCAGACGATGAAGCGCTGTAGTTCCAGCTTGCTCAGAGCTTCACTGGAGCACTGCAGCAAGCCTGAGACAGAGATGTTGGCCAGCGAACTGGGTGGGGTGGTGACGTGGCAGGCAATTCGAAGCTCAGTGTCTTTTTGTCGGGCTGAACGTAGGTGTTCTCCAAAGCAGGCACCCAGTCTACGCTTTGTTTCCCCAATATACAGGAGACCACACAGTGAGCAGCGAATACAGTAGGCTAGACTGAGTGAAGTACTTCACCTAGAAGGTGTGTTTGGGGCCTTGGATACTGAGGAGAAAGGAGGTAAATGGACAGGTATTACATCTTAGGCAGGGGAAGGCGTGGTGAGGCTGTGGGGTGGGGTGTTGGTAGTGAAGGAAGAGAAGCCCAGGGTGTCCCAGAGGTAACGGTCCCTGTGGAAGGCTGACAAGGGAGGGGAGGGGGTTGCGTGTCTGGTGGTGACATCTTGCTGGAGGGGGTGGAAATGCCAGCTACTGATCCTCTGGATGTGGAGGGTGGTGGGTTGGTCGGTGAGAACAAGGGGGAACCTCTCACTCGCACGGGAGGGAGGAGAGGGGGATGAGGGCTGAAGTGTGGGAGATGGATGGGATCCGTCTGAGAATCCTGTCAGCAACAGTGCCAGGGAATCCTCTGCTCAGGAAGAAGTTGGACACTTTGGAGACTCCCTTGTCGAAGTCAGCCTCTTTGGAACAAATGTGATGGAAATGGAGGGACTGGGAGAATGGGATGGAGTCTTCACAGGAAGCAGGATGTGAGGATGTATAGTGCAGGCAGCTGTGCGGTGGGTTTATAGTGTATATTGGTGCCCAGTCTATCCCCAGAAATGGATACAGAGATGTCAAGGAAGGGAAGGGAGGAGTCAGAGATTGATGAAGTGAAGGTAAGAGTCTGGTGGAAATTGGAAGCGAAATCAATAAATGTTTCCAGTCCTAAGCTGTCATGGACCAGACCAGAGCCCCTCAAAATATCTGAAAATGTAGCCTCGAGCCTAACTTTTTCCTATTTTAAAGGAAGACGTGAAGTATGTGTTATCGATGTGATGCAGCTGTTCAAACCACTCGGCTTTAAACAGAATTTATTTAAACACTCCAGTTGAAACATGAGCAAAAGACAATGGACTTCAGAACTTATATCGGACCAGATACAGTAATTATTATTAATTAACTGTTCCGAGACTGTCGCATTCCATAAAATACCCCTTGGCAAAAAGATCAATTCAAACACAGATTCTTCCAGGCTGGAGGGAACCACACCCAGAGAGAGATTTCAGATAAAGACAGAGGAATCCTTTCCTGAAGCTTGTAACTCCCCTGGACTCTCACATCTTGTGATTGCTCCAGCTAAAACAAACTAGAAATAACTTGAACTGGGAGACCTTGCCACTCCCCTTCCATTATTAAACTACACGCTTCAGCCCCTCAGCCTTTATGAGTTCTCCTCAATAAAACCAAGGGACACTAAACTTCTGTTGTCCCACAGACGGGGGGAGGGAAGCAGTGCCGATGATACCGTCGATATAACGGAGACAGAATAATGGGTAGGGTCAGGAACAGGAGCGGAACAAGCAATGTTCCACATAACCCACAAAGCGGCAGAAGAAACTGGGGCTTATGCAGGTTCCCCTAGCAACCCGTCTGACCTGAAGAAAGTGAGAGGAGTCAAAGGAAAAGTTGCTCAGGGTGAGTATGAGCCCATCACAGGGATAAAACAGAGAGCTTTACAGGGTAGAGGCCGTTCAGCCTCAGGGAGTGGAAGGTCAGGACGGACGGTGAATACATGACAGGGAGGTGGGGCTGTGCTAGGGAATGGAGTCAGAGGGAACGGGAGGGGAGGAAGGTTCCAGAAGGCTGTGGGGATCTCAAAGTTGTTGGGAGAGCTGGTGGGTGTTACTGCGATGGGGAGGGGTGGGAGAGTTGGAAGTTACTGTGTTGAGGAGGGTGGGTGAGCTGGTGGAAGTTACTGAGATGGGAGGGATGGGAGAGCTGGTGGGTGTTACTGGGATGGGGAGGGTAGGGAGAGCTGGTAAGTGTTACTGCGATGACCAGGAGTGAGAGAGCTGGTGCGAGTAACTGGGATGGGAAGGGTGGGAGAGCTGGTGGAAGTTACTAGGATGGGGAGGGTTGGGAGAGCTGGTGGAAGTTACTGCAATGGGAAGAGGTGGGAGAGCTGGTGGAAGTTACTAGGATGGGGAGGGTTGGGAGAGCTGGTGGAAGTTACTGCAATGGGAAGAGGTGGGAGAGCTGGTGGAAGTTACTGGGATGAGGAGGGATGGGAGAGTGGGTGAAAGTTCCTGGTATGAGGTGGGGTGGGAGAGTTCGTGGAAGTTACTGTGATGGGGAGAGGTGGGAGAGCTGGTGGGTGTTTCTGCGATGCTGGGGAGGGGTGGGAGAGCTGGTGGGTGTTACTGAGATGGGAGGGGTGGGAGAGCTGCTGGAAGTTACTGGGATGGGGATAGGTGGGATAGCAGGTGGAAGTTACTGGGTTGGGGAGGGTGGAAGAGCTGATGGAAGTTACTGGGATGGGGTACATCAGGTTCAAGACCCACCTGCAATGGAGCAGAACATGTCCAAAAAGCAGGTTTAGTTTTTAAAGACAATAATTAAAATGGAGTTTGATCACTGAGTGTGGCTGGTTTGGTTTGCAGCTAAAACACATGAAGGAACACCAAGAGCACAGCTGTAAATGTAAGTTCATTAACTTAGTCATGTGGAAACATTGGGGCTTTTGCTAACTTCAAGTCGTGTCCGTTGAGACTTTCTGCGAATCTATTTCTATCGTTACAGTAAGACACAAGCAGCTTAATTGCCTGTTGAGGGAGTTCCTGCTGTAATTGCTGTCCGACCGTGAACCCAAAGTTGTCTTGGTGGGTGCACTGAGCTCGGCACGGCCAGCCACTGGGACGGTTTGTGAGCATGTACACATATTTTTTTGACTACATCTATGTTTCTTATTCCCCACTCCTCACAGCTGTTGGGGTTCCTGGTAAGTGTGGGTTGGAAATAGTTTGAGACAGAGTTATTGTTTTGAGTCCAGGATGACTCTTCTTCCAAGTCCCACTGAGTTTCTCCGGGATTTCTGTTTCTCACTTCAGCTTTCCAGCAGGGCAGAGTTTCTGCATTTATTTTGCACCTCGCTCGACATTATTTGATAATGTTTACATTTGTTGGTGAAAAGTGTCATGGTTTGTTGAAGGTTTTCACCTTGCGCTCATCAGGACCATTTGCAAGAATCCCAATTTCGGGCAAAGCCACTATGTCGACTTCACAAGAACATGCAGGATAACTGTTGGTGTTCCCCTTGAATTGGTATTCTTGAAAATGGACTTGATGACAAGACAAAAACCTTCAACAAGCTGAATTCTATTTTCAGCAAGTCATAGACTTGGAGAGATCAATGATCAAGGGAGAGGAGGGGGGTGGGTTGGGGTGAAGATTTAAGGTGAGGTGCAGGAGATTTGGGAAGGAATGTGAGGAAAGATTTTCTTTTCACCCAAGATGGGGAGGGAATCTGGAACTCACTATCTGTAAGTGGGGGCAGAGGCAGGAGCTCCCATAATGTTGAAGACATATTGAGACGTACACTTGCAATGCCAAAGTATTAAAGCCTATGGGCCAAGTAGTGGAACATAGGATCAGAACAGTTAGCTGACAGTTTATGACCAACACAGACTTGAAGGGCTGAAGGGCCTTTTCCTGTTGGCACAGCAGAAGGCCCATTGCTACTTTATCCCCTCTCTCCAACAGCAACTCATCATCTCCCTTATTTCCACCTTTTCTCAATGATCTGCATTTGTGAAAAACAAACTTGTGTTAAACATCCATTTCATTTCTGAAGATGTAAAACCAGCCCATCCCACGCTGTAGGCAGCAGCATCTACACCCTATCCAGTTACTGTGTAGAAATAATGTTCTCTTGTGTGGAACTGAGTTGCCTTCTCTTCTGATATCAGGCAGGTCTTGTTTTCCATTCCTCTGCTACAGCGGACCATGTTCGCAACTATTCTCCCCTGTTCCTGAACCCACTTGAATTCGGAATACCTTGATCAAAACGCCTTCCAGTCTTCTCCGCTCCCAGGAAAATAGCTGCATCTTCTCCAATCTATCCAGGAACCAATTCTCGTAAAAACCTCATTATCCACTCTCAAATCACTTCACATTGTTCCCGAGATGTTTCGCCCTGATTGAGACACAATACTGCAGTTAAGGTGGTTTTTGATACAAGTTACTTGTAAAGTCCTTGCTTTCTGTTCCCTACGCACTTAACGTCAAAGCACAAGATGCTGCAAACTTTATTCACTGCTTTCCCAAAATGCCATGCCACCTTCAATGATTTGTACTCAGATCCCCGGAGTTCTCTGACACCTTGGAATTGCAGCCGTTTATTTTTATTGCCTCTCCTCACACCTGCTGCCAAAATGGATTAATTCCCCCTTCTCAGCATTGACTTTTGTGTCCATGCATTCTGCCTTTGTCCTTTGGACGGTTAACACTCCCACCATCAACACTTTACAATCCTCTGAAAGAATCGCCTCGTCCACAAAAGTTGAAACTGTGTCTGGTACATTCAGATCTGTGTCACTGATATTCATCAGGAAAGCCCCAGGTCCTGGAAGAGAGCCCTGGCTCTCCCCATTATATACACACATAGGGGAAGGCAGCAGATGGGTTAGGAGCAGGAGTAGGCCATTCATCTCCTTGAGTCTGTTCTGCCACTTCATGGGATCATAGCATCCAACAGGAATCTTAACACCACATTCCCATTCAACCCCCAATAAACCGAACACCCACCCCTTGTTTATCAAGAATCTATTCAACTCTGCTTAAAAATATTCCAAGACACTGCTTCCAAAACTTTGAAGAAGGTGTTAGAGTGCTTCGGGTATAGGGGAGAAAGTGGGAATGGGGACTGAGTTGGATGGTCAGCCATGATTTTATGGGATAGCAGAGCAGGATAGAAGGGCTGAACAGCCTCCTCCTGTTGCTATATTCCAGGGTTCTATGTTTTGACAACAGTTTGAGGAATACAGTTTCAAAGGCAAACAATCCCACTGAGAGAAAAACAAACTCCTTATCTCTATGTTAAAGGGTCAATGATTCAGTTTGAAACAATGACCTCCCAAGTTCTGAATTCTCCCCCAGGAGGAAATACTACCCTCTCCACATCCATCCTGAATCCTCGTGAACTTTATGTGTTTCAATCATGTTCCCTCGGATTGTTCTGAACCTCAGTGGACACTGACCCAGCTTGTCCGACATTTTCTCTGATGACATCAGGGACTGAAGGTTTCGAGGGGATGTGAGCAAAACATGAGGGTGGTGGGAATCTCAAAATCGCTGCCTGTGAGACACCGAGAGGCAGAAACCCCCACCAGTATTGAGGGGTGCACTTGTGATGCTAAACCATGCAAGGTTATGGGCCAGCTATTGGAAATGGGATAAGAATAGGAATGAGAATGGTGGTTGTGCTTAACTCGGGGAGATGTGATGGGCCAAAGGGCCTCCTTCCAAGCTGCAGATCCCTACGACTCTACTCCAGTCCCCTGTATAATTGAAGGGTAACCTCCCTACTTTTGTATTCAGTTCCCTAAACAATAATATCCTATGAGTTTCCCGGATTACTTGTTGTACCTGCAATATTAACCTTCTGTAATTCATGCACTCGTACACCCAGATCCCTCTGCACCTCAGAGCTCTACTCTGAGGTAATACGGTGGCTCGGTGGTTTGCACTGTTGCCTCGCAGTGCCAGGGACCCTGGTTAATTCCAACTCTCTGCGTACCGTCTGTGTGCAGTTTGCATATTCTCCCTGTGTCTGTGTGTGATTCCTCTGGGCGCTCCAGTTTCCTCTCACAGTCCAAAGATGTGCAAGTTCAGTTGGATTGGCCATGCCAAATTGCCCCATAGAGTCGAGGTGGATTAGCCATGGGAAAGGCAGGGATACAGAGTTCGAGTAGCGGGGTGGGTATAGATGGGATTCTCTTCAGAGGGTCGGTATGGACTCAGTCGGCTGAATGGCCTGATAGAACACTGTATGGTTTCCGCACACCGTACGCATTGTATTTATTACATTCCAACCTAATGGAACTGGGTCCAAATCAATGGAATGTTGGTAAATGAGAGCCAATGTGCCAACTACCTCACTTCTGTTTGACCCAAAGGATGGCATCCATCTGGATCGTCGGGATTTTCGGTCCACAACTCCAAATATCTTTATTGGAAATATCTTTAATTCCTCTCTACATGACATTTCCTGATTTGTGAATATTTCTGGATCTAACGTTTCTCCCTAAAATGAGGATCAGCATTTACATCGCACCTTCTCCATTCTATTGTTAACTCTGCTTTCCCTCCACAGATGCTGCCAGACCTGCTGAGTTCTTCCGCCAATTGTTGCTTTTGCTGAAGGCAAAATGATTGTCCAATTCCCTTCCCACCTCCTTCTTTCCCCAGCCTCACTTTTTGATGCATCAACGTTCACTTTCTTGATTCTGGATTCGTGGTGCTGGAAGAGCACAGCAGTTCAGGCAGCATCCAAAGTGCAGCGAAATCGACGTCTCGGGCAAAAGCCCTTCATAGTCCTGCATATTCAATTTCGCTGCACTTTGGATGCTGCCTGAACTGCTGTGCTCTTCCAGCACCACTAATCCAGAATCTGGTTTCCAGCATCTGCAGTCATTGTTTTTACCTCGTTCACTTTCTTGACTCCTTGCTTTTTTAACCATCTATAGATGCACTTGCGAAAACTAAAGATACTTCTAGAAATTTATTCCTTCCTATTAATCTCTCAATATTTCTTTGCTGGTTTTCTTTATATCTTTTCCAATCTCCCAAACTGCCAGCAAACTCTGGACAATTCCATGCTTTCCTCTTTCAGATAGAAACATTTTGAATTTTTCTTTTCTGTTTCATAAAACCACAAACTGCAGCTCAACCCAGTCCCCGTGCCCCACCATACAAACTGGAGAATGGGACACCTTTCTCAATAGTACAAGAGTACATTCCAGAGAATACAGGCAGGTCAGTTTAACACCAGGGCTGTGTACACTTGGAATAACCTGGAGCAGATCTACAGAAATCCAATTGGGGAGGGTGGATATGTTTAAGGAGAATCAGTGTGGATTTCAAATTAAACTAATGTGACTGTGCCTGATGAAAGAAAGTAAATGATTGATGAAGGTACTGCTGTGCCAAGTGTTTCACAAATTATTACCTGAGAGGCTGGTTAAAAACGGAAGCTATTGTAATAAATTGCAGACGGCCACCATGGAGAAAGACTGTATTCGGGCAGAAACGTGCTGTGATCATAAATCACTGTAACTGGCAGACAGCAGAGTGGAAGCCATGTTGTTTTTATTGCAAGGCTCAGCATTTTATTCTTGCTTTATATATATTTATATATGAATGCATTTGACATTCAATACCGAGAAAAAATGTCACCATTTTCTTTGAAACAATTTTGGATTTGGCAGAGATAGTGAGGTTGATACCAGTCAACAGCATTGGGTCCCAGGCAGGCCATTATTAATATTAGTAGGAAATAGCAGAAAGTGGAGGATGGAATTGAACAGACTTAACGATTGAGTGATGGAGTCTGGCGTAATAGGCCAAAGAGAGGGAACATCGATCGAACTACAGAGTAGATACTGCTGTCACTGGGAATTTGAAATATAACCTCAGTAGGTCTGGTAGCATCTGTGATGAGAGAGCCAGAAACCAACTCTCCCACACCAGTCTTTGAGCCATCAATGTCTCTCCCTAATCTGATTGGCCCTGTGCCAATTAACTCTTGGCATCGATATTAATCCAGATGTCTGAGGTTTCAGCTTCTTTATTCGACACTGAGCTCCTGACAGAGACCAGGTTGAACCTTGTTTCTTGCCTGGTATATGTTGCTTATACCTACGTGGATCCTGCCGATCCCATTGCAGACTTGTCTTTAGCCCTGACCATAGATCCTGAACCCCAGCATGGGAAGGTAACACAGCCTCCTGGACTCACATTCAGTGACAATCGCTGTGAGACCCCGACTACAATTCCAGTGCTCTCAGTTTCTCCCACTTGATTGGCTTTCGGTTCCTCTGGTGTTACAGTCGAATGAGCCTCCTGCTCTGCGGCAGTCTGTGTCCCTGTCCACACCTCACCCGTAATCACACTCTCCTGTCTCTGAGCACTGACCAAAATCAGACAATCCAACCCTCCAAGTTGCGACGGCCTCTTGGTGCAAATTATCCAATGACTCTTCCCCCCTAGCCAGGGCAGTGTCTATATGTCACCCTCCAGCTCATGTGCTGCAGCTGTGACAGATGGTTCATGCTGCTGGCCTTAATGTGTTCCAATTAACTGGTTCTTTTTCTCAAATTCAATACATTGAATCATGGAGTCCGACAGCACAGAGACAGGGCCTTTGTCCCAAACTGGTCCGTGCCAATCAAAATGTTCATCCCTTCTAACCCCACTACCCTGCGCTTGGCTAACATCCTTCTAATCCTTCCCTCTCCATGTATTTGTCCAAATGGCTCTTAAAAGGAGAGTGTGTGGAGGGGGGTGAGCAGAGAGTGGAGACGGGGGAGAAAGAGTATGGGGAGGGGGGCAAGGAGAGTGTGGGGAGGGGGAAAGTACAGTGTGGAGTGCGGGAGAAAGGAGAGTGTGTGAGGAGAGGAGAGTGTGTCGGGGGAATGGAGAGAGTGGGGATGGTGAAAGAAGAAGTTAGGGAGAGGGGAAGGACAGTGTGCGAAGGGGAAATGTTGCAGCCCCCTTGATGCTAAAACATTGGTGGTCATGCACAGCTATGACCTCTCATAGTTATCAATATTAAACTCCATTTGCCATTTCTCAGCCCACCTCCCCAGCTGATCAAGGTCCTGCTGCAATTTCTGATAACCTTCCACACTGTCCATGAATCTGCCTATTTTAGTGTCATCAGTAAACTTACTAATCATGCCCTTGGACATTCTCATCCAAAACATTGATATCAATAACAAATAGCAATGGGCCCAGCTCCAACCCCTGAGGCTCTCCAGTCTGACAAGCATCCTTCCACTGTTACTGTCTGCTTCCTGCCATCAAGCCAATTGTGTATCCAGCTCCCCCGGATTCGATACGGTCTAATCTTCCAGAGCACCCTCCCTTGTGGAATCTTATCAAAGGCTTTCCTGAAATCCATATGGACTACGTCTTCTGCCCTGCCCTTGTCAACTTTCCTGGTCACTTCATCAAAGAACTCTAACAAATCTGTGAGGCACGGTCTCCCATTCACAAAGCCGTGCTCACTACTCCAAATCAAACCCTGATTTCCCAAACGCATGTATTTCTTATCTCTCAGAGTCTTCTCAAGTAACTAACCCACCACAGATGTGAGATTTACTGGTTGTTAGTTCACATGTTCATCTTTGTAGCTGTTCTTGAATAATGGCACAATATTCGCTACCCTCAAGGACCTCACCCGTAGCTAACGATGACAAGCATCCTTCCACTATTACTGTCTGCTTCCTGCCACCAAGCCAAGCTCCCCCTGGATTCCAAAGGCCTTCCTGAAATCCATATGGACTATGTCTTCTGCCCTGCCCTTGTCAACTTTGCTGGTCAGTTCATCAAAGAACTCTAACAAATCTGTGAGGCACGGTCTCCCATTCACAAAGCCGTGCTCACTACTCCAAATCAAACCCTGATTTTTCAACGCATGTATTTCTTACCTGTCAGAGTCTTCTCAAGTAACTTACCCACCACTGATGTTAGATTTACTGGTTGGTAGCTCACATGTCCATCTTTGTAGCTATTCTTGAATAATGGCACAATATTTGCTACCCTCCAGTTTTCAAGGACCTCACCCGGAGCTAACGATGATGCAAAAATAGCAGCCACGGCCCCTGCAGTTTCTTCTCTCGCCTCTCACAGTGTTTATATATATATTTGTCAGGACCAGGAGATTTATCCACCTTCTCCAGTAAATTCCTATATCCTCCATGTACCTCCAGGAATTCTCGAGATCCCAGCTGCCTGTATCTGAGCCATGCCGACATTTTTTCAGGTGAAAGCCTCAATATCTCTTGTCATCCAGGATTCCCTATTCCTGCCACCCAATCCTTTCACCCTCACAGGAACATACACACCTTGTACTCCAGCAATCTCCCTTTTAAAAGCCTCCCACTTGCCCGAGTTTCCTGAACCTGCAAACAAACTGCTCCAACCAACCCCTGTAAGCTCTTGTCTAATTCCATCAAACTTCACCTTTGCCCAATTCAGAACTTGAACCTGTGGATCAGTTTGGTCCCTCTGCATAACTATTGTGAAATGAATAGAACCATGGCCACTGGTCACAAAGTGTTCCCCCACTGTTCTATGCTCTGTGTCCCCTCTGTGACCTGTCCTGCCCCATTTCCCAAAAGGAGATCGAGGATTGTCCCTTCCTGAGTAGAACCCTCGAGATACTGCTTGGGGAAACCTTCCTGAATATACTTCACAAATTCCTCCCCATCTCAGCCCTTAACGCTATGGCATTCCCAGTCTATGATGGAAAATTAAAATCTATGTCAGCCCCTATTGCTCCTGCAAGTCTCCCCAGTCTCCCTGCATATTTGTTCCTTCAATTCCCGTTGACTGTTTGGGGTCCTATAGTGCAACCCCAATAACATCACCATCCCCTTCTGATTTCATAGCTCCACCTACAAAGCCTCACTGGATGACTATTCAGTTATTTCATCTCTGATTACTGCTGTGATACTCGGCTTAATCAAAAATGTATCTTCCCTCCCCTCCATCCACCCCCTCTGTCCCACTTGAAGCTCCTGTACCCTGGTACGTTAATCTGCCAGTCCTGTCCCACCCTTAGCCATGTTTCTGTAACGGGTACAATCTACCAGCCTCACGTACCTATCCACTCCCTGAGTTCATCAGCCTTCCCGGTCAGCCCTCTTGCATGGAAGTAGATGCAATTTAATCCAATAGGTATTCCTCGCTCCCTGTCATGTTCCAGTCTGACCTGTCTCTTCAAATTCCTCTTTCTGATTCCTGTATCTCCTTGAGCCTCACATTTGCCTCCCTGCTGTTGAGGAACCCACCCCCCTGCCAATCTAGTTTAAACCCTCCCTTGGAGCATGAGCAAACCTGGCTGCCAAGATATTGGTCCCCTTCCAGTTCAGGTGTAACCCGTCCCTCTTAGACAGGTCACCACTGCCCCAGAAAAGATCCTAATGATCTCCAACTCTGAATCCCTGCACCTTGCACCAATTCTTTAGCAACACATCCATCTGCCGTATCCTCCTGTCCTTCCCCTCACTAGCACGTGGCATTGGAAGTAATCAGGAGATTATCGCCAATGAGCACTTGGTTTTAACGCTCTTCCTTGCGCTCTATAATCATTCTGCAGGACCTCATCCCTACTTCTACTTCTGTTATTTGTGCCAACGTGAACAATAACTTCTGGCTGCACACCTTACCCCTTGAGAACATTCTGCAGCCGCTCGGAGACATCCTGGACCCTGGTGCCTGGGAGACAACACACCATCCTGGATTGCCATCAGCACCCACAGAATCCCCTGTCTCTGTCCCCCTAACTATCGAGTGTGCTATCACTAAGGTCCTGTTTCCCTTTCCCGTTTCCCGCTCTGCCCCAGAGCCAGTGGGATTGCCACCGACTAGGATACTGCTGCTTTCCCCTGAACGGTAACACACCTACCCCACCCGCCCCCAACAGGTTCCCAAACGGGATACTTGTTTGCGAGGGGAATGGCCACAGGGGATTCCTGCCCTAACTGCCATCTCAGCTGCTGTCAGACTGAAACGGAATGTTAAAAGGACGTTACCGGAGCTTCCCTGGATTTTTTACTGAGCCGCTGCTTTCTGAAACCTCCCGAAACAAAGCCTTACTGCTCACACTGCTGCCTACACATTGTCCAACAGCACAGCTCTCTCCCCCCACTCCTTATATGCTTTAGTTAGAGAGGGAGGGAAGGAGGGGGCATAAATCTGAGGGAGGAAGTAAACATTTTCGGGGGAAGCAGGGCATTACGAGGCTGCGGGGATTGCAGAAACAGATCACGGGGGAAGGAATCTTGGGTGAGAGAGGGAACACAGGAATGATGGGATAAAGAGAACATGGGGGAGGGGAGACAGACAGCAGGGGGAGGGGGCAAAGGAGATAACAGGGAGGGGACATTGTGGGGAAGAGAGAGCAAGCTGGGAGGGGGAAGAGTGTGTGAGTGGGGGAGAGGAGGGCAGGGGAAGCTGAGAAAGCGCGCAAAGAGGGGGAGACAGGACAGCGTGGGGAGGGGGAAGGAGAGTGTGGGGAGGGGGGAAAGGAGAGCGAGAGGAGGGGGGAAAGGAGAGTGTGGGGAGGGGGGAAAGGAGAGTGTGTGGGGGGAATGGAGAGAGTGGGGATGGTGAAAGAAGAAGGTAGGGAGAGGGGAAGGACAGTGTGCGAAGGGGAAATGTAGCAGCCCCCTTGATGCTAAAACATTGGTGGTCATGGACAGCTATATCCCCAACAACTTCCCCATCAAACAAAGGAGAGCCCAGACAGAAAGGCAGTGGGTCTTGCTACACAAAGAAACCAACAGGAACAAGCCACCCAAACAAAGAACAAGAACAAAGAACACAGAAAATTTACAGCCCAGGAACAGGCCCTTCGGCCCTCCAAGCCTGAGCCGATCCAAATCCACTGTCTAAACCGACTCCTACTCATGTATCTGTCCAGACACATCTTAAATGAATCTATTGTGCCTGCCTCTACTACCTCTGCTGGCAACGCATTCCAGGCACCTACTTCCCTGTGTGTAAAATACTTTCCATCTGTAACCTCCTTAAACATTTCACCTCTCACCTTGAACACATGATCTCTCGTCATTGAGTCCCTCACCCTGAGAAAACGTTTATTTGTATCCACCATGTCTGTAACCTTCATGATTTTATAAACCTCTATCAGGTGTCCCCTCAATCTCCTTTTTTCTAATGAAAATAAACCTAACCTACTCAACCTCTCTTCATAGCTAGCACCTTCCATACCAGGCAACATCCTCATAAATCCTCTCTGCACCCTCTCCAAAGCTTCCACATCCTTTTGGTAATGTGGCGACCAGAACTGTACACAGTATTCTAAATGCAGCCGAAACAAAGTCTTGTACAATTTTAAAATGACCTGCTAGCTCTTATACTCAATACCTTGTCGAATGAAGGCAAGCATACCGTATGCCTTCTTGACCACTCTATCCACCTGTGCAGCCACTTTCATGGTACAATGGACCTGAACTCCCAGATCTCTCTGCTCATCCTCTTTTCCCAAGGCTCTTCTGTTTACAGACTAGTTTGCTCTAGAATTAGACTTCCCAAAATGCATCACCTCATATTTGCCTGGATTGAACACCATCTGACACTTCTCTGCCCAACTCTCCAGTCTATCTGTATTTTCCTGTATTCTTTGACATTCCCCTATGCTTTCTGCTACTCCACCAATCGTTGTTTCATCTGCAAACTTATTGAACAGACCAACAATGCCCTCTTCCAGATCATTTATGTAAATCACCATCAACAGTTGCCCAGCACTGATCCCTGTGGAACAGAACAGTCACCTTTCTCCATTTCGAGAATCTCCCTTCAACTACTAGTCTCTATCTCCTGTTGCTCAACCAATTCTTTGTCCACCTAGTGAGAACACCCTGCACACCATGTGACTTCACTTTCTCCATTAGTTTACCACGGGGAACCTTATCAAATGCCTTATTATAAATGACATCGACAGCCTTTCCTTCATCTACCAACTTGGTCACTTCTTCAAAGAACTCTATTAAGTTGGTAGGTAACGATCTCCCCCACACAAAATGGTGTTGCTTATCACTGATAAGCCCATTATTTTTCAAATATAAATAGATTTTATCCCTCAGTACCTTCTCCAGTAACTTCCTCCACCTCTGACGTCAGGCTCACTGGTCTGTAGTTATCTGGAATATCCCTACTATACTTCATGCACAGGGGGACAACATGAGCACTCTCCAGTCCTCTGGCACTTCTCTTGTGTTAAGAATGTGACAAAGCTATCTGTTAGGGCCCCAGCTATTTCCTCTCTCGCCTCCCTCAGCAACCTGGGATAGATCACATCCGGTCCTGTGGGATTTGTCCACTTTAATATCCTTGAGCCTACCCAACACTTTTTCCCTCTTTATGTCAACGTGATAAGAGTAAATAAACTTCTACCTTTAATCTCAAAATTCATCATGTCCCTCTCCTCATTGAATACTGATGCAAAGTAATCATGGAGAATCTCACCCATTTTCTCAGGTTCGACACACAACCTTTCTTCCTTATGCTTTAGTGGACCAACTCTTTCTCTAGATCCCCTCTTGCTTCTTATACATAAAGAAAAGGCATTGGGAATCTCCTTAAAGTTATTTCATGAGCCCTTTTAGCCCACTTGATTCCTCGTTTAAGATTGGTCCCACCCTCCTGATATTCCTCCAAGGCCCATTCTGTTCTTCGCTGCCTGGACCTTATGGATGCTTTCCTTTTCCTCTTGGCTAGTCGCACGATTTCTCCTGTCATCCACAGTTCACGAATCTTGCCTTTTCTATCCTTTGTTTTCAAAGGGGCATGCCTATCCTACACTATCTTCAACCTATCTTTGAAAGCCTCCCACACAGCAAATGTGGACTTCCCTTAAAATAGCTGCTCCCAATCCTCATTTCCCAGCTCCTGTCAAATTTTCATATAATTAGCCTAGGCCCACTTTCGTACTTTTCCCTCAGGATCACTCTCATCCATGTCTATGATTGACAGAGTCCAAACGAAAGAACGTTATGAAAAACCATCGCCCAAGGCACAAAAACAGGGTTCACTGCAGACGGTTTTCTTCAATCTCCTGGAGGCGTTCTGAGAAGACCAGCACGGCAAGGGTCAGAGACCAGCTGACCAACCAGAGACCAGCTGATCACCCAGAGAGAGAGAGTGAGGGAGACAGAAACCAGCTTCACAGACCCAGAGACTGAGAGACACGCACATACAGATAGGGAGAGAGAGAGTCAGAGAGACAGAGAAGGAGAGAGAGACAGATAGAGACAGAGAGAGACAGTGAGACAGACAGAGTGAGTGAGAGAGAGGGCCACACCGTCAGAGACAGAGCGAGAGAGACAGAAAGATAGAGAGAGAGAGAGAGAGAGAGAGAGAGAGAGAGTAAGAGGCACAGAGAGAGACTGCTTATATCTCCAAGCAACTCAGGAGTTAAAGTGCCAGTAGGATTACAGACAGCATGCCTGTAAGTAAAGGGTATTGTAACATGTTTCCTGATAAAGAAGGAACTGTGTATATTGGGATTGGCTCATGTTTGTACTGATTTGACCGTTTCAGTATTGGTGACACTGATTCATTCAGATCATTCCCATTGGAGTTGTCGAACTTGTTTGAAGGAGGAATTGGACATCAACTTCATCTCTGGAATTATCTCATGAACTTCCACTGAGCTGTCTCCAAAGCAATTATATCCCAAAATTGTTTGCAAAACACCGGCTGAGATTGTTGTCCTGCCTTCTACACTTGCAGCAACACTCCCCGACCTTTATACTCTATTCTGTTTATAATAAATGTCAAAACTCCATTTGCCTTTCTTGTTGGCCACAGTAGATGCAATGATCAGATGGAGGTCAGTGATGTATCTGATGGACAGTGACAGTAAGGGGGAGGTCAGTGATGTATCTGATGGACAGTGACAGTAAGGGGGAGGTCAGTGATGTATTTGGATAGACAGTGACAGTAAGGGGAGAGATCAGTGACGTCCCCATTGTTGGAGGTCCATCTTGTTCACTGAGACACCTTCCCTTCGGAAAGGCAGTATGCTGTCCTTAGTTGGACATTCATATGACTCCAGATCCTGGAAAATTGGGAATGGGGAATAAATGCTGACCTCGCAGTAATGTACACATTCAGTGTGTGAGAAGAACCAGTGAGTGAAATGTTCTTGTTTAAAGTGGGCAGCTCCTACCCGAGAGGACAGAAGGACAGCTCGGAGACATATTTTCACACTTGGAATGAACTGTCTCGATGCAGCATCAGTTGAAATAATTGTCAAAAATCAGACAACACCAGGTTCCAGTCCAACAGGTTGAATGTGTCCACCCCAGTCCCACACCAGCACCTTCACATTATGAAGTAGGGTGTGGTCTCAGGATGGGGCTCATGGTGTTTGAGTGGACAGTGTTATTGCTGGTAGATTCCAGTTTCTGCTTTTATTATTTTATTGTCACGTAACCCCCCTCTGTAATCAGGATTACACTTGCTATTGTAATGGGTTTGTTCATTTCCAGAAATGTGAAAAACAGCAACAAAGCCGAGCAATGCTGTCACCTCGATCACCCCAAGGAGCTCCCACACAGTATAAGGCAGCGTCTCTGGGAATGCATCAGCTCAGAGTCTCAAACAAGGAGCTTGTCAGCTGCCTGAAGGGACAGCTCACCTCACACAGAAAAATGCATCGACCAATTTATCACGTGGAGAAAGTGTTCTACACCATCCTTGCTTTTACTGGCATCCCAGGTATGGCGCTATGACAATTGAACTTGTTTTAATTTGCTGCTGATCTGCTCTCTGGTTTTACCGTTTGAACAATAACATCTCCAGCTCACTGACTGGTCACCCTTATCCAGCCACCGGGACAGTGACAGCAATTCACTGAGCAGCATTCTCGGTACAATCCTACACTGACAGAGACTCCCAACGTCACTGCTGCTGCAGCATTTTCTGTTCTCAGTGTTGTGTCATCTGTTCCAGTTTGATATGGCTTCAAGGTATGAGGAGAGATCAGGCAGGTTCGTTCTGAAGAAGGGTCACTCGACCCGAACTCTGTGCTCTCTCCCACAGATGCTCTAGACCTGCTGCGCTTCTTCTGATTTCATGATGTAAATGAAGCCAGGTTGATGGAGAATTTTGAAGGTTCAGGGATGATCTGAGTGAAGTCCAACAAAATATTAAAAGGAAAACATGAACTATTTCTACTGGTTTCAGATTTAGAACAAAGGATCATAGTCTGTGAATGGGGCTGAGAGCGTTCAGGAGAGATGTCAGAAAGCTCTTCTGTGCACAGAGGGTGGGAAAGGTTTGGAATTCTCTTACACACACACAGTCATGGATGCTGCATCAGTTGGGAATTTTCAATCTCAGATTCTTCTTTTTTTTGGCAAAGCAAAGGAATTGAAGAATTTGCGCCTTCATCTGATTTGTAAAGCTTCATCTACCATCGCTTCCTGAAATTCTCTCCTCACACTCTTTGGTCAGGAGAGTGACATTTTGACAGATTGCCCTCCTGGTCCCTCCACATTGAGACGTTGGTGGGTAGATTTACAGTGTAAATATTACAGTAAATCTAAAACTCCCATATTGTCATTAAGGGAGTCCTGCATGCTCTGTTGTACTACCCTTGTTTAAGATATATGGTGTAGTTGTGTTTGAAATCTCACACAGGTTTTGGTGACCTGTTTTATAATCCTGCCATGGCTCCGATCAGGATTAAGTCCAATGACAGGATCAGGGGATAACTGTTTCTCTGGAGAAGGGGAGAGTTTGGATTATTGACAGTCCAATTGCTAGTCCTATAACTGACTTGGGATTGAGGATTCTAATGGGGTTCTGTGCCTTAGGATGCAACCAAACAAAATCATAGACTTCCTTCTGCTGTCCTCGGAGTGTCTGTGAGCTCAATATCTATCTAAACTCTCAAATCTCGAGACTGACTGGGTTGGAAGACAATCTGGAGTGAATGTTAAAGTCTGATACTCAAACTCACTCACACCCAACCACTCCCAGTCACACAGTGCATGGGAATTTGTTGGTAAAACCTTGTTGTTGCTCTCTGGAATGGGTAGGGGGTATTTCTGATCAATAATTTGTTGTTTCTTTTCCCATTTGTATCCCACAGTAAATTTGCTAGCAGTTACAGTCCTTTCCAGGCAAAACTGTGGTGTTTCCCGTTGCACTACCCGTTACCTGGTATTTATGGCAACTGCCGATCTGATGGTCATTATTACTGAGGTTATACTGTGGCAATTACTTTTCTATTATTCCCCGCAGTCTTTCCTGAACATCACTCCTGTGTGCAGTGTTATTGGGGCACTGTCTCGTGCAGCCAGGGACTGCTCTGTCTGGTTCACCGTCACTTTCTCCTTTGACCGATTTGTGACCATTTGTTGTCAGAAGCTGAGAACAAAATATTGCACTGAGAAAGCTGCGACTGTGGTTCTGGCAACAACCTGCACCCTGTTCTGTCTGAAAAACATACCCTTCTACTTTGAATATGATCCTGTGACGATAATCAACAATGTGCCATTCTACTGTAAAACAAAGCTAAGCTACTTCACTGAGACTTGGTGGGTGGTATTAGATTGGCTCGATACAGTTTTAACCCCTTTACTGCCATTCGCTTTCATTCTGTTGCTCAATGCTCTGACAGTCAGACACATTTTAGTGACTAGTCGAGTCCGGAAGAGGCTGAAGGTGGAGAGCAAAGGAGAGAATCACAGAGACCCAGAGATGGAGAGCAGAAGGAAGGCTGCGATTTTACTCTTCACCATCTCTGGGAGCTTCATCCTCCTGTGGTTAACTGTTGTTGCAGATTTCTTCCATTATATCATTCAAGGAATCAATCCTGACAACTCGCCTTTTCTAGATCACTTCAGTGATGTTGGTTACATGCTGCAGAACCTAAGCTGTTGCACAAACACATTTATTTATGCAGCAACATTGTCTCAGTTCAGAGCGAAGATCAGTAACGCAGTAAAATACCTGGTTACACGGATTCCTTGTGTTGTGAATAAATAAAACTCCTCCGTGAAGCCCACAGGAGGGTCCGACTGTTTCCTGACCATGAAATGATTTTGTTTTATTCACTTGTGGGATGTGGGTGTCACTGACTGAGTCTGTAGTTATTCCCCATCCCTAATTGCCCCTGAGAAGGTACTTGAGCTGCCTTTAACACTGATGGAATGACACTATATTTCTAAATCAGGATGGTGAATGACTCAGAGGGGAATTTGAAGGGGGTGATGTTCCCATCTATCTGCTGCCCTTGTCCTTCGAGGTGGAAGTGATCGTGGATTTGGAAGGTGCTGTCTGAGGATCTTTAGTGAATTTCTGCAGTGCACCATGTAGTTGGTAAACACTGCTACTATTGAGTGTCAGTGATGGATGGAGGGGATGTCTGGGGATGTGATGCCAACCAAGCGGCTGCTTCATCCTGGATTTTTTTTTCTGGTGGCAGAAACCAGAACAAAGCAGCTGCTTAGTTGGCACCACATCCACAAACACCCACTCCCTCCACCACTGTTTCTCAGCAGCAGCAGTGTGGACCAGCCACAAGATGCACTACAGAAGTTCACCAAAGGCCCTCGGACAGCATCTTCCTAAACCACAAACTCTACTATCCAGAAGGACAAGAGCAGCAGATAGATGAGAACGGAATTCCATGCACATTCACCTCAAAGCCACTCACCATCCTGACTTGGAAATATATCACTGTCCCTTCACTGGGTCAGAATCCTGGAGCTCCCTCCCTAACAGCATTGTGGGTCTACCCACACCACACGGACTGCAGTGGTTCAACAAGGCAGCTCACCCCCACACATTATGGAGGAGCAACTGGGAACAGACAGCGTTCCCAGACAGGTCTGGACCAGCGATGCTCATGTCCCTCGAGTGAATAAGACAAAGTGCATGCAGGTAAATGCAGAAACAGCAGTGACTCTTATCAGCACACCAGGGTCTTCACTGGGGATGTGAGGGATGGGCTATAAATGCTATTTTAGTCAGAGATCCCCCACGTCTCATGTACAAAGTAATAATGGTTAATATTGACAGTAGAATTTAGGATTAGGAACATCATCAAAAACCTGAAATTGAGCATCAGGTAAATAAGAGTGTCAAAGAATAGATAATGATAATAGATTGGCAGCTGATGTAAAACTTTGGACATTATGCAAATCAGATCATGGTAATAAGACAAGGACTAATTCTGTCCCAAAATTGCACACTTAGATCGTACGCTCCGAGCTGAGGTAATAAATGAGAAATTAAAATTTGTTTTATGAGTGATGAATAAGATGGGAGAAAGTGAGGACTGCAGATGCTGGAGATCAGAGCTGAAAATATCTTGCTGGAAAAACGCAGCAGGTCAGGCAGCATCCAAGGAGCAGGAGAATCGACATTCCGGGCATGAGCACTTCTTCAGGAATGAGAAAAGTGAATAAGATGGGACAGCCACAGGGAGAGCTGTGGGAGCAGAGTCCCTGTGTATATTTAAGAATGAGAGAGTTGGATCCATGTTGGAACTAATTACTGCAGATGCTGGGATCTGTCCTGAAAACAAAAAATGATGGAAATCACAGCGATCAGGCAGCATCCATGGAGAGAGGGCAGGCTAATGCTTTAAGATTTACTCCATCAGCGATAGATCCTTGATCAGTTGGGGAATCGAAGATTAAAGGGAAAAGGCGGGAATTTCGCCGTGAGGAATGTTGGATCAGCCACGTTCCCATGAATGGTGGAACAGTCTGGTGGGGCCAAATAAATAGTATGTCCGAGGGGAGTACTGAGGATCAAAGGGAGCTTGGATCGCTGAAGCTGTTAGCACAGGTAGACAGGATGGTTGAGAAGGCATACGGGATGCTAAATGAGGCCTTTGTGAGGAATTGGAGACTATCGCACATTCAGGCGGATGGGAAATGGGCAGCAATTTATCAAATTGTATTCCCGGTGGGATGTGGAAAGGAAATAATGTGTATATAAATTAACAAGAGGAGGTTACTTGGGAGTAAGGTGAACTCATGTCAAAATCCAAGAACATTTTTATTGGCCTGAACTGTATAAAGATGTAGTCGAATTTTGGAGACATTTCATATGTGTCAGGAAATTGGAAACTTTCAGGCAGTGATAAAGTCAGCAACTTTAATATCAATTCCCGCATTTGGGGAACATTTTACAAGGGTGTTAATTGATTGGGTAGTGTTGTACCAAAATTAATAAAACTAACATTCAGAAGTAAGTGAATCAAATTTATTAAATCAAAACCTATTGGGAGGGGCAGCGTGATTGTGCCCCTAACCGTGGAACTTGACCAGGCCGTCCCTCCTTGAACATCAGGTACAGCAGTTTTTATAGTCTGGATGGCACGTGCAACAAAAGACCGCGAAAGATGGTTTCTTGTGTTCTGTACATGCACACACGGAGATCGCCATTGTGTTCTGTAAGTATTTCTTGTTTAGTTCATTCCTGTTTTCAGTTCCCCCCTTGTGGTCTGAGACATGCAAGAGCATGATGAACAGACCACCACCATCCAGTAATAATCAGTGGGGTAGGATTATAATCATGAAACTGTTTCCCTTCCTTCTGGATATTATCAGCCTCCAGGCGGATGTGATCCGCTTGGTCAGTTATATTGTCTGAGGTATTCGGAATGTATCTGCCGCACTAGGCCCCAATAACAGCACAGGGGCCATCTTGTGCCACTCGCAAATAGGAGAAAGTGAGGACTGCAGATGCTGGAGATCAGAGCTGAAAATGTGTTGCTGGAAAAGCACAGCAGGTCAGGCAGCATCCAAGGAGCAGGAGAATCAACGTTTCGAGCATGAGTCCTTCTTCATGAATGAGGAAAGTGTGCCAAGCAGGCTAAGATAAAATGTAGGGAGGAGGGACTTGGGGGAGGGGTGTTGGTAATGCGATAGGTGGAAGGAGGTTAAGGTGAGGGTGATTGGCTGGAGTGGGGGTGGGGGCGGAGAGGTCAGGAAGAAGATTGCAGGTTAGGAATGTTGTGCTGAGTTCGAGGGTTGGGACTGAGACAAGGTGGGGGGAGGGGAAATGTGGAACCTGAAGAAAACTGGAGGAAACTCCAGTTTCCTCATTTCCCCTATCCCCACCTTGTCTCAGTCCCAATATGGAGGGAGCCAAGGGTAGGCCTTGACAGCACGGTCAGAGTAATTCTCATTGTAAGGCCTCAGGCAATCAGTCGGAATTGAAGTCCAAATGGTTTTGTAGGTTTTCCCTGTCGTCATGTTGGCAACCTCAAGGCTCAGAATATTCCAGAAAGAAACGATCGGTGGGCGGACGGGGTAAGGAGCAGAGAACGGGAACATTTGCTGGTTCCAGCATTCCACCCTGATGTGGAATTAAAACAAATCGCCCCGGTGGGCGTTCCTTCACCCGCGGTGTTTGTGAGGGTCAGAGCCAGAGGGGTGTATGTTAAAGGATGTAGTGAGGCCGGAACCAACCTTTATAGTTTTGCATGTTATAACCCGTGGTCTCCCAGGTGACCTCATCATTGGCAGCAGAAATGGTCTGGTCAGGGCCTCACATGAATGACCGGGGAGATTCTCTGTCAGACCTAACCCCCGCCCATCCCCCAAATGGATAAATGTGAGGATCTGTTCTGGTCCAATCACCATTCCACCATTTTGGATTTATTAAACGGAATGGGACTCAGGGGAATCCCCCAAATAGAGTGTGCAGGGATTCGAGTACACACCCAGCATTTCGAGATGTTATTTTGCTGTGTGTGCTGACAGAACATGGTTAGGTATGTATTAACATGGAACCCCGCGCCTACTCCGGGGAGCAGGACTGAGGGTGGCACAATTCATTTGGTGCTGAGGGGAGTCTGAACCATAACCTTCCTACCCACCGATGGGACCTCCTCACAATCCTCTAATTGCCTCTGTTCATCCCTCCCTCACCTTCCTGTTTGTCCCGAACTGTTTTCCACATCTCCTTCAGCTGGGTGCTCAGTTCGAGCACATAGTGATGTATTCTATCGCAGCGAGGGCCAGCATCGGAACCCTCCCACGATGATGGATTCGGGCAGTTACATTGACCGACCTGTCATCGACTCATAAGGGGTCAAAGCATCCGACCGGCTTGTGGTGGACTGGAGTTTGTCAGATCCTGCACGGCCTTAGCAAGGGAGGGTTTAAGAGTTCTGTTCATTCACTCCACCATGCCTGAACTTTGTGGATGGTCGGGTGTGTGACATTTCAGTTTAATGCCCGTCAGCTGACATGTGGTTTTTACAGCACTTACAGTGAAATGGCTCCCCGCTCGGAGTCAATCTGGGACAGCACCCACCCCCCCACCTGGGAATCCCCTCCTCAGCTACAACCCTTGCCACAGCATGAGCTGATCAGTTCTGGGTAGGGTAGGCCCCGACCCACCTGGTAAATTGGTCAATAATCACAAGGTAATCCGTCTTCCCATGGGATTGGGGAAGAGGTCCCATAAAATCCATCTGTAACTGCCCCCAGAGTCCCGTTGGGCGTGGCTGGTGCCCCATTCTAATTTTAATGGGCCAGCCTGGGTTGTACTGGGCACACGTCACACAGCGGTGACAGAATCGAGTGAAATCTCTGCCCATGCCCTTCCACCACCATTGCTTCCCGATGTTGGTTATCATAGCATCACGCCCCCACCTGGGAAATGCCAATGTGTAATTACATCCTGAGAAGGATCCTTTTATCCCCACTTTCAGTTCATCCCAGCCTCTCTGACTCTCACTGTGTCTGTGTCTGACCCCATCGTGTTCAAAGTGATACAATGCCACCCCCTGTTGGCCTCCCTCTGCCACTGCACAAGGGCAGGTTTTTTTCTCTCGGGACAATTTGCTCCTGTCCTTGTCCATTCCATTGTCTGTAAACTGCAGGCCCTGTTCCCTGTCCAAATTAACTCCAGCAATAACAACCCCCCCCAGCCCTGACTTTACCCCCTCATATTTTATGCCCCATCTTGCAGTGCCCACTATTTTACGTCTCTCACTTTTGCCCTCCACAATCCCACTGCCAACAATTTTGCCCCCTGCCAATTGTGTCCAGAACTGGGGGAGTCAAAAATGGGGGGTGGGGGAATATATTTTCTCTCATTTTGTCCCGCTCCATTTTTTTTGTTCCTCCCCAGTTTTTTGAAACTGTCCCAATTGAGCAACTTCCTCCCCCACCGACCCCACCCCCGGTTTTCTGCCCTGGCATTTTTGTCCATCCCCAGAGTTATTACCCCCACCCAACTCTTGCACTTTCCCCCAAACATTTTGCCCCCCACCACCTTGTCCTGGTCTAATTGCCCTTTCCCCATACTGCCCCCACTGCCATTCCTACCTGCATCCCCCCACTGGATATAAAAGCCCCCTCTGTGTCTCCATCGTGTACAATAACTGTCTCCCCTCCCCGCCCCCCTTCACTGGGCCCTCGCCCCTGGGCTGGAGGGGGTGGGGCACGGGGAGGATGCACACTGACTGACTGGCCTATAAACTGCGTGCTTTGTCATGCACAGCAAGATCCCATGCTCCCCTCCACCCTCCTCAGTGAGACAGGGGCTTTCTCTCTCCTACCCCGATCCCCATTGGTACAGCAATGGGAGACACAGGGAACAGCAAGATCCCACTGTGATAACAGCATGTGCAGCACCAAGTGCAACTGAGTTCAAATCTACCCTGGGACATGAACAGCAGGACAGAGGGAGGGAGGGACAGATAGGGAGGGGGAGAGAAAGCGAGTGAAATGAGGGACAGAGAGAAAGGGAGTAGAGAAAGCGAGTGAGATGAGGAACAGAGACTGAGGGAGGGGCACAGAGCGAGCCAAGGACAGATAAAGATCCCAGGGAGAGACAGAAGGACAGAGATGGGGAGAGAGAGAGAGGCACAGTGTGAAACCAGGGAAAGAGAGAGAGAAACACCCAGGCAGAGAGAACAAAGGACAGAGAAAGATCCCAGGGACTGAAACTCCAAGGGAGAGAAACAGAGGACAAACAGGAGAGCGTGTAAAACCCAGGGAGAGAACAGGACAGAGAGAACAAAACACTTAGGGAGGGGTAGACAGGGCAGAGAGAGAGACAGAGACAGAGAGAGAGAGAGAGAGAGAGACAGCCAGAGAGAGGGAGAGAATGAGGGAAGAGCAGCCACAGGAGAGCGATACAACAGAGAGCTCGTGAAGGAGAGGAGGGTTGATGGTGTGAAGCAGATAGAATGATCCTTAGGCAGGAACAACAAGATCCCGCAGGGTTGACACAGAGAGGGGTGTGGGGAGAGGTTAGCAGGGAGGTTGGAGATTGAACAATCCAACATTTCCAGGAAAGAGGGAGGATCCAGAGTGTTGTAGGAAGGGAATCTACAGTGGAATGTGAACAGGGAGGAGATGGAAAGGATGGGGATTGAAGGAAAGATGTGGGACAGGCAGGGACAGAGAGAGTGAGCTGGGGACACCATGGAAGAGGTGGGAGCTGGACAGCGAGAGGGAGGCAGTGACATCTGTGGGATCAGACTGTGCAGCAAATCCCTCTCCATCTTTCTGCCCCTTTGACAACCCCCCAGCCCAGAACTTGCCCCTTGTGATAAATATCCTACAGAGACGGCCTGACCCCACAATTCTAATGCCTGTGTGTGTGTGTGTGTGTGTAAATGAACAAGGAGACAGGCCAGTTTCTGATTGTTCTCTCTCTCTCTCTCTCTCTCTCTGAATGTTTCTGGCTCTTGTCTGACGATTCCAGGTGGCAGAAATGATTTGATTCTCTCAGTCTCTGCACCATCCTGAGGTTCAGCTCCCGGATCCAATCTCCTCCTCTGGGAACTGACACAGACAAATAAAAATTGATTTGAAATAAAATTCAACAGTGGTACTAAAAGCACAGCAAGATCCCACTGCTCTTTGGCCTTCCACAATCTCTCACTTTACTGTGATACTGGTTCAGTTTAATTATTGCATCATTAATGCATTGCATCACATCACAGCAACATCGAAACACAAAGAAATCACAATAGACCAGTTAACCAGAGGCTAGAAATACACACAGCAAGATCCCACTGCAGCAGTGTGACATCAGACAGATCGTGTGTGTCACTGGCGTTGGTTAAGGGTTCGATTCTGTCTCCAGGACAACAGAGGGACCAACCCGACTGTTCAACAAATTCCAAACACTTGTCCCTCTGTTCGCCCCTCTCTGTAACACCCTCACTCTCTCTCCATCTCTGATACCTCTATCTGTTACTCCCCACCCCGTGTTCCTTCTCTCTCTCTCTCTGTTCCTCCTAGCTTACTCTCCATCTCTGAGATCTCGCTCTCTCTGTCCCCTCTCTCTCCATCTCTGAGATTTGTCTTTGTATGTTTATCTCTAATTTAATCCTGTACACTGTAATCTTTATTCCCCTCCACTTTAAATAACGACGGCACATTTATCATCCTACCCTCTCTATGACCCACATTCCTCTGACATTGTGATGAGACTTTACAGAGGGTCAGATAGTTTGGGTATTATTTCCCTCCTCGGGAGTCTTGCCTCACAGATCCTGCAGGTTAACCTGTTTGTGTCACAATCCCAAGACCCTGGTTACTTTAAACACAGGCTTCAAACCCATTTTAAAAATGACAGGGCCACAATCTGACAGGACCCAATTAACCAGAGGGCCCTACAAACCAGCCCTCCACACTCCCCCCACCTCTGCAGTGAAGAATAAACCTTGGGGTTATAAACAGACCACCTCTCACCTGGGCCCCACAGGCTGCAGCCTGGCAACCAGGCCTCAGGCCTCTGGCCCGTGCTCCCCTCTGGAGGTTGCTCTTGTTCAAGGCTTTCCTGGTCCCAGGTATTTTGGATATTCACTTTCCAGCTTTCCCAACAAAGGTTCTTTGGGATAAAAGGGAGAAATGATCATTTAGGGAGGTCGGGGCGGTGAGCAAGAGCACTTTGATGCAGAATTACACAGCAAGATCCCAGGTTTAAAAGCGGCCCCTGCACCCCCCCATAACTCATCCCCAGTACATTGCAGACTATCACAACAACATCAAAATACAAACAAATCAGAAGACAGCAATTAACCAAAACAAACACATGCACCAAACAGGGAGAGCTGCTTGTTCTCAACAGCGACAGAGAAAACAGCTCATTTGAAGAATAAATCTAAATAATTTTTGTCCACATTTATCTTCCTTCGTGGAGAAGTTTATGAAGAAAAACACCTTTGACCACAAGTCCATCAGGAAGTGGTCAGCACGTAGTGTCCTCGAGACCCTTTGGGAAAAGGAGAGGTCGAATCCTATCGAGTGGTTCCCTGAGCAGACTGTCAAAGCCATTTGGCAGAATGCCTCATCGCCAGAAATTTCCAACAAGCACCAAGACACGGCTTGGCTGGTGGTGAGAAGGGCTCTGCCTGTGAGATCCTTTATGCACGCCCGGACTCTCATCATACCGCACGCTGCCCTCGAAGCTGCTGCGGGGAGGACAAGACTGTCACACACCTCCTTCTGGAATGTACCTATGCAGAGGAAGTCTGGAGAGGAATGCAGTGGTGTTTGTCGAGGTTCGCCCCGAGCAACTCAGTGAAGGACGCTCTCTGGGTGGTCCGAAACCTGTTGATCTTCCAGCTGAAGGAGTTGACCCCGACGAGTGTTGCAGACTGGCACATTCCAAGGTCCAGGACTACGTGTCGAGGGACACGCTGAAGCTTGGGGCAAATGCCACCAAGGCGCGGTGGGGAAAGACCACCGTATAACATCTGCCTGCCTAACAGGGGGCCCATGCAGTCATTTGGGCTCTGCTGATGCCTCAGCTAATTGTATGGACATATGGTTGAAAAATGTACAGACCTGTATAAAAATGATAAAGTCAGATCTCTGTATGTAAATGTTTACATGTGTATGGCATGACCAACCGTACAGACCATCAAATTATTTTATGAATAAAGTATATTTTTGAAAATAAAAAAAAACTTCACTGAGTAGTTTGTGGACTCCACCCCTGCAATCACTGACACATTGTAACGTCTGTCAGTCTGCTCCCTGGGGAGCTCTCTGTGTTATTGAGATGTTAATTCCCAGGACAGGAGCCTTGTTTGATCTTGCTGCCCACTGAGATGTTAATCCTGGGACAGTAAAGTGTTACTGTTCCTGGTTTGTTCAACTCTGTTTGAAGCCTTGTTAGTTGTGCCAGTGCAGTTTGAACATGTCTAACATTGGTACCAACCTAGTGTCTAAGAGCCAGCCTTTAGACCCCCTGACACACACAGGTCTGGGAAGAGAGGGGGATATTTGCTGAGGATCCCTTGGAACTTTCCTGCTGTACCTGTAGTTTCCAAACTCGAACTCACTGTCTCTATCCCTGTCTGCCTGTTTGTTTCTCTCTCTCTCTCTCTGTCTCTCTCTTCTCTGTCCCTGTCTGTCTCTCCCTGCTCTGCTCTACACGCAGCCATTTCCAACTTGTCCTTCAATCTTTTATTTCCTTTCCTTTTCTCTAATGTATCGGCAGAGTTTGGGAATTTCAAACATCAACCACATGCCAGCCGCTCAACACCCACATTTCCCCATCTCTGCTACACCCCTCCCTCCCCAACACACACACACACACACACACACACTACTGGGAAGATAGGGGGACCATATGCAAGTTCAGTCAAGGGGGAAGTGTCAGTGATGGTCTGAGTCCATGTAACATCACTGAAATGTCTGGGTGTGTGTGTGTGTATGTGTGTGTCTGTCCATCTGAGTGCACAGTTTCAGTGTCAATGTTGTCACTCCATAATGTGACTGTGTGTAAACCACGTCTTATGTCCCTGTCCCAGTAATGATCCACAAACCATACACCGTCCCTCACTCTCATTCACCCACACTCTCACACGTGTACACACACACAGCCTGGCACACTACATTCAGTCCTTGACACACACTCTCTCTCTCTCACACACACACATGTCCCATCAGATATTCACACTGATGTGCACACTTAAACACACAGGCACTCACAATCCAAGACTCCCACTCTTACAGACAAATGCATAATCGAACAATTTCTCATACACTGTGACAATCACACATACACTCTCACACAAACTCACTGTCTCTCATATGCACACACTCACTGACACACAGACATACACAGACTCACTGTCTCTCACACTCACTGACACACACTCTCACACACTTGCTCACACATGCTCACACTCACACACTTACATACTCGCACACACGTTGTCTCACATATACTCTCACACATACATTCTCACGCTCTCGCACACATACACTCTCATTCTCTCAAATACGTGCACACCCTTTATCTCCCAATTGCACACACTCTCTCTCTCACCCTACATCCTTTGCTTCGCACATGCACATTTTCTTTCTCACAGGGGCAGCATGATGTCAGATACAGAGTAAATCTCCCTCTCGACTGTCCCATCAAACATTCCTCGCTCGGTTACAGCACAGGGTAAGCTACAGAGTAAATCTCACTCTACACTGTCCTATCAAACACTCCCAGGACAGGAATAGCACAGGTTTAGACACAGAGTATAGTTTGCTCTGCAGCGTCTCCATCAAACACTCCCAGGACAGGGAACACAAGGGGTTAGATGCAGGGTAAATCTCCCTCTCCACTGTCCCATCAAACACTCCCAGGACAGGAACAATATTAGACAATAGGTGCAGGAGTAGACCATTCTGCCCGTCGAGCCTTCACCACCATTCAATATGATCATGGCTGATCATCCTTAATCAGTATCTTGTACCTGCCTTGTCTCCATAACCCTTGATTCCACGATCCTTGAGAGCTCTATCCAACTCTTTCTTAAATGAATCCAGAGACTGGGCCTCCACTGCCCTCTGGGGCAGAGCATTCCACACAGCCACCACTTTCTGGGTGAAGAAGTTTCTCCTCATCTCTGACCTAAATGGTCTACCCCGTATTTTTAAGCTGTGTCCTCCGGTTTGGCACTCACCCATCATGAGAACCATGTTTCCTGCCTCCAGAGTGTCCAATCCTTTAATAATCTTATATGTCTCAATCAGATCCCCTCTTAGTCTTCTAAACGCAAGGGTATACAAGCCTACTCGCTCCATTCTTTCAGTGTAAGGTAATCCTGCCATTCCAGGAATTGACCTCGTGAACCTACGCTGCACTCCCTCAATAGCCAGAATGTCTTTCCTCAAATTTGGAGACCAGAACTGCACAAAGTACTCCAAGTGTGGTCTCACCAGGGCCTTGTGCAGCTGCAGAAGAAACTTTTTGCTTCTATACTCAATCCCTCTTGTTATGACGGCCAGCATGCTATTAGCCTTCTTCACTACCTGCTGTACCTGTATGCTTATCTTCATTGACTGGTGTACAAGAACACCCAGATCTCACTGTGCTGCTCCTTCACCTAAATTGATTCCATTTAGGTAGTAATCTGCCTTCCTCTTCTTGCCACCAAAGTTGATAACCATACATTTATCCACATTAAACTGCATCTGCCATGCAACTGACCACTCACTTAACATGTCCTGGTCACCCTGTAATCTCCCAACATCCTCATCACATTTCACCCTGCCACCCAGCTTAGTATCATCAGCAATTTGCTAATGTTATTACTAATACCATCTTCTATATCATTAACATATATTGTAAAAAGCTGCGCCCCAGCACTGATCCCTGCAGTACCCCACTGGTCACTGCCTGCCATTCCGAAATGGAGCCGTTTATCACTACTCTTTGTTTCCTATCAGCCAACCAAGTTTCAATCCAAGTTAGTACTTTGCCCCCAATACCATGCGCCCTAATTTTGCTCACTAACCTCCTATGTGGGACTTTATCAAAAACATGGGGTTAGGTACAAAGGGGTTTGTGTTCGTGGGAGATCTTGATACACCCAGATAGTCCCATCAATTACACAGGGAGATTGATGGACTGGGTGAATGGGCAAACTGTGTTAGATGGAGTTCAGTGCAATCATGTGGTTATCAGGTTGGAGTACATAGAGGGAGCAGAATGGAGGGTTACAAGAACTATCTTGGGCCTTGGGATTACATTCTGAGGAGAGATTGAGGCCGGTTTCCTGTCGCACTGAGAAGGTTAAGGGATGATCTGATCAATATCTTCAAGATATGAACAGTACCAGACAGGATCGATCAAGATCAATGATTCCCACTGGTTGGAGATTCTCGAAGGAGAGGGAACAGAGTCTGAGAATGTGGTCCCAGAGCGTTCAGGAGGGATGTTAGGAAGCACTTTGACACACAAAGGGTGGGAGAGGTGTGGAATTCTCTTCCACAAACAGCAGTGGATGATGGATCAGTTGTTCAGGTTAAATCTGACACACTGTTCCCATCAACACTCTCAGGACAGGGACTGTGTGTGGTATAGGTAGACTCCAAGAATCCCTACAGAGTGGAAACAGGCCCTCAGGCCCAACAAGTCCACACCGACCCTCCGAAGAGTAACCCACCCAGACCCATTCCTCTATCCTATTATCTGGAATTATCCCTGACTTATGCACCTAATTTAAACATCCCTCAACACTGTGGGCAATTTAGCATGACCATTTCACTCTGACCTGCGCATCTTTGGAGTGTAGGAGGAAACCGGACTACCGGGAGGAAACCCATGCAGACACAGGGAGAATGTGCAAACTCCACACAGACAGTCGCCAGAGGTTGGAATCGAACCCGGGTCCCTGGTGCTGTGAGGCAGCAGTGCCAAACTCTGAGCCACCCTGCCACCCCTCAGCAGTAAAGCTCCCTTTAGTGTATCCCATCTAATACTTCCAGGGAAGGAGTTACAAACAGAATAAATCTCCTTCTACCCTGACCCCATCATTCCCTCCCTGGTTCGGTAAAGCATTGAGTTTGATACAGAGTAAAGCTCCCTCGATGAGATCACAATCAAAAATTTTAACGGCAGGTATAATCTGATGAGAGATGCTGATTGAAACTTGGCCCCACCTCTCCCCATCTTACACACACACAAAACAAAAATGGAAGAACTCCACACATTCAACACCAATTTCTTTGTTTGACGCTCTGTTCTGTTCTGATTCACTGTTAGATTGCTGACTCTGAACATCCACACGGACAGTTGTCCTAATCTTATGTGCCATGTCCTGCTCCAAAACACCGCGTCTAATTTCAATCCGGAGTGTGATACAGGAGCCTCTCAGTGTCGGAGGGAGGTGAGTCTTGAGCCTGACCCAGTTGTGTGAATGTCCTGTGTTCATCTGACATCCAGGGATTCTTTAATGGAGCTTTCATATTTGGAAATCCCAATATATTTGGTCATTGCGTGACCCTGTGTAAACTCTGTGGCGAGTGTGTGCGTGTGTGTGTGTGTCTGCGTGTGTGTGTGTGTATGTGTACGTATGTGTGTTTATGTGTGTGTGAGTCTGTGTGTATGCATGTTGGTGTGTGTGTATGTGTGTTTGTGTCTGTATGTGTGTATATGCGTGTGTGTGTGTGTGTCTGGGTGTGTGTGTGTGTCTGTGTGTGTGTGTGTTCCCACCAGGGCCTTGCATTATTGGATGAAATATGTCTTTAAACCAGGACTTATTAAACATTCAACAATATTTTCCAGTTCCTTGTACACAAGTTGCAGAAAGCCAATGTGATGATGTCACCCAATTGTAGAAGAGTTTTTGAGACATGTTCCTTTCTCTTGTGCTGACAGAATTCCAGATCCATAACTGAATCCTTCTCTGTTCCTGTCCCCAGGTTAACACTGTACCATTTAGTCTGGATTGTCCCTCCTCAGTCTGAGATTCAAAGACCATCACTGCCCATCTCACTGTATTCCATCTGCAGGAGGCTGAGAGATGATCACGGACAAACTGTGAGGGGGCCGTTTTAATCCACAATACCAGGACGAAAGATTTCGAAGATGTCAACCATCTCAGGTATGTTGATGGCAGCCATTTCATGTTAGCTCAGAGCTGACATTGACTTTATTATCAGGGAGAGGCTGGAAAGAGTGGGGACGTGGAGAGTGCATGTGTATCTGAGTGCAATATCGGTACACCAGAATGATAGCTGAACAGAAAGGGGTCACTGGGAAGGGTGGGAAATGACCCAAACCCAGGGTGGTCTCCCTGGGATTTAGGAGGATCAGAAGGAATGAAAGTTTTTGAGACAATATTGGAAACTGCTGGGATGGAGAAAGAGAAAGGCAAATCAACAAATCAAAACAAAGCTGTGTGTGAGTGTGATTCCGATCTGTGCTTGGGAATTGAATAAAAGGGGATATGCATGGTGTAGTATATCTCATTGAAGCGGGCCTTGAGCCTGAAAATACCGAGATTTTCATTCCTTGCTGTGACCTGCATTCTTGAAAATGTATTCTGACTTTTTGACAAAAGTGTATAATAAATAAAGGTAACCATTAGCAAATGCTCCTGGAATCAGTTGTAGGAAAAGGCTAGAATTGATTGGTGTAGATGGGCTAACTAAAACTTCACAGAAGTGTCATCCAGTATGACTGAAACAGTCCTGTTCACAAGTAAACCCCCGGCTGACAAAACTATTTCATTGTTGTAGCGAAGAGCATCGGGAAACAGACAATGCAGGCAAGGGTAGGCTATTCGGCCCATTGAGCCTGCTCAACCATTCAATATGGTGATGAACGATGCTTTATCTCAATATCATGGTCCCACTGTTGACCCTTGACACCATGAATCCAGAAATCAATCTGTTCATGTCTTAAGTATATTCAGTGAATTAGCTCCACAGCTTTATGTGGTGGAGAATTCCACAGGGTCAGCATTCTCTGAGTGAAGACTTCAGTTCCCACCTTTATTCCCTCCTCAGTTTGACATGATCTGCCATCGATATTGATGAAATGGAAAGCATTTTCTGTGGGTTTCTGGCATCACTAACTGGGTTCCTTCACCTTCCTGCCATTGAAATATTCTGGAATGTGAGGAGGGATGGAACAGGAAATTCAGGATCACAGGAAGGAGAATCAGAACTCAGCCTTTTGGATCATTGACTCTGATCCACCGTTTAATAAAATCATGGTTGATCTGATCATCCTCAATTGTACTTTCCTGCATTTTCTCGATAACTCTCGATTTTCTTCCTGATTAAAAATCTGTCTCCCTCAGCCTTGGATATACTTACAGACCTAACATTGACAGCCCACTGTGGTAAAGAATCATACACACTCACTTCCCTCTGAGACAAGAAATTCTTCCTCATCTCTGTCTTTAATGTATAATACGTGATTCTGAGATGATGCCATCAGTTCATGGACTCACCCACGAGGGGAAATAACTTCTCCATCTCCAACCGGGCAAGACCTCGAAGAATCTTAGTTCTTCCATGATGTTGCCTCTGCTTTGTCTAAAATCCAATGACCACAGGCCCAAACTCATCAATCTCTCCTCATTGGACAATTGTTCCATCCCAAGTATCAGCCAAGTGAAACTTTTCTGGACTGCCTCCAATGACAGGAGATTCGGGGTTCAAAACTATTCACAATATTCCAGGGACATCCTGACAAGTGCCTTGTACAATTTTATCAAGACCTCCCTCTTACTACATTCCTTTCCCATAGAAATAAAGGCCACCTGCCCATTGTCCTATTACCAATTGAACTTGGCTGCTTCTGTTTCTGTAAAACATGCCAGCTGACTCCTGAATCCTCCTGTGCTGCAACTTTCTGCGGTCTCTCGCTGTTTCAATAACATTCAGCCCCTTTATTCCATCTATCAAAAAGGGGAATGGCCATGTCCTTGATTAAAGGTGGTTATGAAGTTGAAGACACGTACTGTACCTTTAAGAGAGAATGAATGCTGTTCTGAACTGAGAGCTGACTAGTACCTGTGATGATGAGGTAGCAGTCTCAGAGTATACAGGAAAATTGAAAATATGTAATGTTTGGCTATGAAATGTATACCTGTGTTGGTTGCTGTTATGACAACAATTCAAATTTAAACAACCAGATCAAATTATGCCCCAAGATTCTAAAATGCAGTCAATTGACCTTATTGTTTTGCCAAGCCAAACCAATGAAATGATCCGATGTTGGGAATATGAAAAAGGCAGGCATTTTGAAAATTGGACAGAGCAACTGGCATCAACACAGATCCAATAAATTAGGAAATATTCTCTGGTAAAGGTGCCTTTCATATGAAACATATTCACAGTAAAAAGGAAGAAGACAGACACCGAAGCTAAAACCTTTTGTAAGGTTTTGAAATGAAGTTAATGTAATTTTACTAACTGTTGTACTGGAAGAGTATAGTATTATAGAGTTAGTGAAAGATAATACGCAGTTAAGAGAAATGGGGTCTCACAGGTGTGAATAGGTATTGTTTAATGTTAATTTTAAGAGTTGAAAAAATAAATTGATGTTATTTTCTTTAATTGGTAGAATTTGGGGAGTTCTCTGTCATTCATATTCAAACAAATTATGAGGTGAGGTGAGGTTTTCTGGGTGTTTGGTTTAATTAACAGAGGATTCGCTGCTGTGTTATAGCAAGCTTCGCTCAGCTTTGTCTCAAACATAGACCATGGCAGGAGTAGGCCACTCAGCCCTTCGAACTTGATCTGCCATTCAATATGATCTTGCCTGATCCTCTCTCTCAATGCCATATTCCCGCTTTCACTCTATACATCTTGATGCCATTAAATCACAACATTTATCCATCTGTTCCTCAAATGTTCCAAGTGGCCTGGCCCCTACGGTTATCGGTGGAAGAGAATACCACAGGTTGACCATCCTCTGAATGAAGAAATGTACTCCTGTCATGTAAAGTTCTCCTCCTCACTATTCACCACCCCACCAATTCTTGTCTCATCTGCCAACTTACTGATCAACCATAGTACAATAATGTTTAAAGCATTTGGTAAAACAGGAACAGTCCGGATCACAACACTGATCCCGGTAAGAGCCATGACTTCAAATTGCTCTAAAAAATCATTGAATAAATAATCTAACAGAATGTAGAATCTAATGAAATGCTGTATTAATGTTGAATGTTGGCTTGAGGTTTGAACAAATTACTTCAATCAACTTTGTGAAGGGATACATTATTCCATTCTTCATCTCTTCTCTGAATTTCCTCTGGGTAACTGCATAAATAAAGGTGTTTGTGCAGCAACTCAGGAGCTGGAGCATGAAGCCAATCTCTCTTACAAATGTTGGCAGAGGAACTGGGTATCCCAACTAATCAAATTGTTTCAATATAGAACAAACAATGAACACCACCTATAATATGATGAAATTACCAGATTTAATAAATAACAGAATCATGGATTTCCTTCGACTCCCCATCTCTGGGTCACTAACACTGTCCCCGTCATCTGAGCCCGGAGTCTCCTGCGAGCTCTGTTGGCTAATATAATAATTCTGACTGTCACTTCATTTCACAATACAATCAAAATAAATGGAATGAATGGTGTTATTATGTAATGCATTAATTCAATAATGGCCCAGACAATTGAAAAACTTACATTTCGATGTACACTACAAAACCATGGACTATTAGAAAGTCAATATCGATTACTGTACATAAAATACCATAAATATTTTTCATCAACTCCGCACAGTCACTATTCCTAAAACGACACCCGCTGTTTTCTTGGTGCAATGTTTACTTCTCAGCTTTTGGCACCAGGTCGCCACAAACCGATCAAAGGTGAACGTGACCGTGAACCAGACAGAGCAGTCTGTGGAAGCATAAAACAGAACAGCATGGATGTTGCAACTGCGTACGAAAATCACAAACAGGAACTCCCCCCGATATGTGATAGGGATTTGTCATACTATCAGATTGAAGATAATGACCAGTAGATCCGCCATTGCCATGGCCACCAGGTAATGAGTGACACATTTGGAAAGGCCACACTTCCCCTGAACCAGGATCATGATCACAATCACGTTAATTGGAAAGAAGAGGACAAATTTAATAATTTATACCTCAGCTATAATGAAGAAATTTTTAATATTTGCTTTATTTGAAGTGAAATACTGAAATTCATTATTAACAGATAACCCATGTTTTTGTATCAAACTGAAACTTTATCACAAATTTGCTATTTCATATTCCATCCAGAAAGGATTCGAAAAATGATGCTTGTCAGAGAAAGGAAAAACTGCAGTCAAAGGCACTGATAACTGTGCAGCCAAACAAAAAGTCACAAAGCCATGTGTGCCAATGTAATATTCACCATTTTCATAACTGTTCATGGATTGAATGAATCACAAAGAATAACATGTCACACACATAGAGAAGCAGCGATGATCCCCGAAGGTTTCTTGGTTTCTTGAGATGAAAGGGACGAGAAACCAATAACAGCAATTACAATATGTGCATTGACCATCCCTGGGAAGGAGTCACATAAACAACGTAAACAACGTGTTCCCTCAGTCAGAGGACATAACATTTGTCATGACTGCAGATCATCAAGCAACTGAACAATTAAGACCTGCACTCAGCAGTAATGTTGTGAAGGAAAGGGGTTAATTGCAGGAAAAGCTACGAGAAACAATGGAGTTACGTGTGGTGAGAAGGCAAGCTGCAGTCTCGAGGCCTCCAAAAATATACTCAATACTGAGGATCAAAAAAATCTATTGAAACATCAATAATGTCACTTCACAAACTTGAAAGAAAGAAAATTGTTAAAGGATACAACCGCAGTACAGCTCGACTGCAGACTTTTGAAGATCAACTCTGGACAACCCTGGACATGTCCAGATTCTGACCACGGATTGATTGAAATCCTGGACAGATCTCACCATTAATCAGGTAAGGGCGAAGTTAGGTCACGTGCCTTATACCTGCTTACTTGAAAGATCTTAATAAAGTTTAAATTATTGTTTCAGTACATGATTTTCTGTGAGATTCCTTACTAAGTAGCCAAATGAAAGATGAATTGTGCTGAGATTAGACACAAAACATGGATCAGTGAAACATGATGAAAAAAAAATAAATGCTTTTCAGCAAATGTAAAAGGAGTAACTTTGTAAATTGGAGCCGCATTTTCTAACAAGAGAGAAATGTTGGAACAGAAATGAGCCAGAGTCTTCGATGTTTTGATCCATTCCAGTCGGTCATGGGTACATCTTATGAACTGCTCATTACTTTTTCTTTAACCCCATTCCCAGAGGAAACCATTTGAATGGCAATTTTGAAAGAAGCAAAGAGAACAACAGCATGAAACATACTGAGACAGGAGCAAAGAAAAGTAGGAAGGTAAAGGAAAGGAGGAAAGAAAGAATGAAAGAAAGAAAGAAAGAAATGAAGGAAGAAAGAAAAAAAGGAAGTGTCAAATAGATAGAGGCACGAGCATTTATTTGCCTCACAAATGATACATGTTAATGAATTATCGTGGAAAAATTGAATTCTTATTGGTGTCTGGTCATTATGAAAACACCAGGAAGATCAAAAAATAAAGTGGCATGAAAACTAAGATAACACATATGATTATATTCCACTTTTTAAATATCATTCACAGAATGTAACTTACCCGGGATACCATCAGCAGCTAAGATTGCATCGTAAATCCTCTGGATATCACTGATTGCCCACAGAATCTTCACCTTGAGCATAAAACTAAGAGACATGACTTCCCTTTCATAAATAATAACTATTTTGATTATTCTGATCAATGACTGGTCGGTTCCATCCTTGAGAGATTGAGAAAACTTCCATTATTTAGAGGAGGGTGAATTCATCAGATCAGAAAATCAGTTCCCAAGTTAATGGAGCCTAATTACAACCACAAACATAAGCAATGAAATCAACAACTATTGCGAGGGGAGTTTGTACATGAGCAGGACATGTCCTGACCAGTTAACCCTATCCTTTCTCGTCAAACTCAAATATTGGTCCAAACTGGCACAATAATAAAATAGTCTATGTCCAACAATTCAACAGTGCGAAATAAGAAACAATATTGCACAGAAATTATAATGGGGGAGTTTAATTGTCAGTATATAAACAGATCCACTCTTGGTATTATTCAATGGGGATGCTCAATGAGGCGACAGTCACTAATTTCCCCACTGGCAACTTCCTAGGGCCATTGACTAGAACCTTAACTGAACTATCCACATAAGTCCTCGGATTTATTTTAGCATCTCATGGAATGCAAGTGTCTCTGGGTGTGGAAGCATTTATTTCCCATCCCATGTTATTGACCAGAAGATGGGGGTGAGCCGCCTTCTTAATCACTGCAGTCCATGTGCTGTAGGTAGATGGACGTTACCAACAGCAAGTCAGAAGCTGGGAAAACTGCACTAAGTAACTCAACTCCTGACTCCACAAAGCCTGTCTCGCATCTGCAAAGCAAGAGTCAGGAGTGTAAGGGAAGCTCCCCACTTGCCTGGATGGGTGCAGCTCCAACAACACTCGGGGAAGCTTGACACATCCAGAGAAAAGAAACTCACTTGATTGGCAACACATCCGCACCCACCCAACCCCTCCACCATCGGTTGTGTGTGCCATCTACAGGATGCACAGTTTAACGTTCAACATGTTTATAATTTAAAAACAAGGGGTGGGCATTAAAACAGAGATTATTTTTTTCTGTCATAGACGTGAGTCTTTGGAAGTAGATGCAGAATTAAAAGTGAACAACAGAGAGAAAAGATGAAGGTACTTATACAGAAACTAGTATTGAAATGTCCATAAGTGTGTGAAATGGAACAGTGGCACATGCTGGAATACATAACCCTTAGAGCAAGAGGCAGAAGTTAGATATTTTTAAAACATTCTTCTGTCTGTCTGTATTCTTGTAAGAAAGTGTAAATACTGATCAAAATAATAGGGATTAAAGGCACTAAACTGACTTTTAAAAAAATATTCAATTAATACTCATAAAGAAAAAACTCTGGATAAATTAAACAGTAGAACCGTTGATAAATCATTTGGTTCTTTTGGTCCAAATCCAGGATTTCGATGGAAAGGGAAACAGAGAGGGTGGATGCAATGCTTTTGACCTTCCTGTGTAATCTACCTCAGTGCTTTTCAACTGGTGTGTCACAGCACACTGGTGTGTAGTGACAAGGTGAGCAGTGTGCTGTAGAACGTTTGGGAGGCAGTGCTGCTTTAGCAGGGCATTGAGTCAGTCTTCATGAATAAAGTTTTAGCCTGTCCAATCTCTCCTGAAAACTCAGACTGTTGAGTCCAGGCAACATCCTTGTAAATTCCTTCTGCACTCTTTCCAGTTTAATAACATCCTTCCAATAGTAAGGTGAGCAAAACTGAACACAACACTCCAAGTGTGACCTCACCAACTTCCTGTATAACTGTAACATAACTTCCGAAACTCGATACTCAGTGCCCTGACTGATGAAGGCCAGTGTGCCAAAAGCCTTCTTCCCTGCCCTGTCTAACTAGGACTCCACTTAGGGAGAACTGTGCACCTCAACTCCAAGGTCCCTCTCTCCCACGACACTCCTTAAGGCTCTACCATCCACTATGAAACCCCTCCCATGATTTGACTTTCCAAAAGGCAAGATCTCATAGTTATCAATATTAAACTCCATTTGCCATTTCTCAGCCCACCTCCCCAGCTGGTCAAGGTCCCGCTGCAATTTCTGATAACCTTCCTCACTGTCCATGAATCTGCCTATTTTAGTGTCATCAGTAAACTTAGTAATCATGCCCTTGTACATTCTCATCCAAAACATTGATATCAATAACAAACAGCAATGGGCCCAGCTCCGACCCCTGAGACACTCCAGTCAGACAAGCATCCTTCCACTATTACTCTCTGCTTCCTGCCATCAAGCCAATTGTGTATCCAGCTACCCCACATTCGAAACGATCTAATCTTCCAGAGCACCCACCCTTGTGGAACCTTATCAAAGGCCTTCCTGAAATCCATATGGACCACGTCTTCTGCCCTGCCCTTGTCAACTTTCCTGGTCACTTCATCAAAGAACTCCAACAAATCTGTGAGGCACGGTCTCCCATTCACAAAGCCGTGCTCACTACTCCAAATCAAACCCTGATTTTCCCAAACGCATGTATTTCTTATCTCTCAGAGTCTTCTCAAGTAACCTACCACCACAGATGTTAGATTTACTGGTTGGTAGCTCACATGTTCATCTTTGTAGCTATTCTTGAATAATGGCACAATATTCGCTACCCTCAGTTTTCAAGGACCTCACCCGTGGCTAACGATGATGCAAAAATATCAGCCACGGCACCTCCAGTTTCTTCTCTCGCCTCTCGCAGTGTTTATATATATATTTGTCAGGACCAGGAGATTTATCCACCTTCTCCAGTAAATTCCTATATCCTCCATGTACGTCCAGGAGTTCTCGAAAACCCAGCTGCCTGTATTTGAGCCATGTCGACATTTTTCCAGGTGAAAGCCTCAATATCTCTTGTCATCCAGGATTCCCTATTCCTACCACCCAATCCTTTCACCCTCACAGGAACATACACACCTTGGACTCCAGCAATCTCCCTTTTAAAGGCCTCCCACTTGCCGGAGTTTCCTGAACCTGCAAACAAACTGCTCCAACCAACCCCTGTAAGCTCTTGTCTAATTCCATCAAACTTCACCTTCGCCCAATTCAGAACTTGAACCTGTGGATCAATTTGGTCACTCTGTATAACTATTGGGAAATGAATAGAACCATGGCCACTGGTCAAGAAGTGTTCCCCCACTGTTCTATGCTCTGTGTCCCCTCTGTGACCTGTCCTGCCCCATTTCCCAAAAGGAGATCGAGGTTTGTCCCTTCCTGAGTAGAACCCACGATCTACTGCTTGGGAAACCTTCCTGAATGTACTTCACAAATTCCTCCCCATCTCAGCCCTTAACGCTATGGCATTCCCAGTCTCTGATGGAAAATTAAAATCTATGTCAGCCCCATTACTCCTGCAAGTCTCCCCAGTCTCCCTGCATATTTGTTCCTTCAATTCCCGTTGACTGTTTGGGGTCCTATAGTGCAACCCCAATAACATCACCTTCCCCTTCTGATTTCATAGCTCCACCCACAAAGCCTCACTGGATGACCCTTCAGTAATTTCATCTCTGATTACTGCTGTGATATTCGGCTTCATCAAAAAGCTATCTTCCCTTCCCTCCATCCACCCTCTCTGTCCCACCTGAAGCTCCTGTACCCTGGTACATTAATCTGCCAGTCCTGTCCCTCTCTTAGCCGTGTTTCTTTCATGGGTACAATCTACCAGTCTCACGTACCTATCCACTCCCTGAGTTCATCAGCCTTCCCGGTCAGACCTCTTGCATGGAAGTAGATGCAATTTAATCCAATAGGTATTCCTCGCTCCCTGTCATGTTCCTGTCTGACCTGTCTCTTCAAATTCCTCTTTCTGATTACTGTATCTCCTTGAGCCTCACATTTGCCTCCCTGCTGTTGAGGATCCCACCCCCCTGCCAATCTAGTTTAAACCCTTCCTTGGAGCATGAGAAAACCTGGCTGCCAAGATATTGGTCCCCTTCCAGTTCAGGTGTAACCCGTCCCTCTTAGACAGGTCACCACTGCCCCAGAAAAGATCCTAATGATCTCCAACTCTGAATCCCTGCCCCTTGCACCAATTCTTTAGCAACACATCCATCTGCCGTATCCTCCTGTCCTTCCCCTCACTAGCACGTGGCATTGGAAGTAATCAGGAGATTATCACCAATGAGCTCTTGGTTTTTAACGCTCTTCCTTGCGCTCTATAATCATTCTGCCGGACCTCATCCCTACTTCTACTTCTGTTATTTGTGCCAACGTGAACAATAACTTCTGGCTGCACACCTTACCCCTTGAGAACATTCTGCAGCCGCTCGGAGACATCCTGGACCCTGGTGCCTGGGAGACAACACACCATCCTGGATTCCCATCAGCACCCACAGAATCCCCTGTCTCTGTCCCCCTAACTATCGAGTGTGCTATCACTAAGGTCCTGTTTCCATTTCCCGTTTCCCGCTCTGCCCCAGAGCCAGTGGGATTGCCACCGACCAGGATACTGCTGCTTTCCCCTGAACGGTAACACACCTACCCCACCCGCCCCCAACAGGTACCCAAATGGGATACTTGTTTGCGAGGGGAATGGCCACAGGGGATTCCTGCCCTAACTGCCATCTCAGCTGCTGTCAGACTGAAACGGAATGTTAAAAGGACGTTACCGGAGCTTCCCTGGATTTTTTACTGAGCTGCTGCTCTCTGAAACCTCCCAAAACAAAGCCTTACTGCTCACACTGCTGCCTACACATTGTCCAACAGCACAGCTCTCTCCCCCCACTCCTTTTCTGCTTTAGTTAGAGAGGGAGGGAAGGAGGGGGCTTAAATCTGAGGGAGGGAGTAAACATTTTCGGGGGAAGCAGGGCATTACGAGGCTGCGGGGATTGCAGAAGCAGATCACGGGGGAAGGGAACTTGGGTGAGAGAGGGAACACAGGGATGATGGGATAAAGAGAACATGGGGGAGGGGAGACAGACAGCAGGGGGAGGGGGCAAAGGAGATCACAGGGAGGGGACATTGTGGGGAAGAGAGAGCAAGCTGGGAGGGGGAAGAGTGTGTGAGTTGGGGAGAGGAGGGCAGGGGAAGCTGAGAAAGAGCGTGCAAAGATGGGGAGAAAGGACAGCGTGGGGAGTGGGAAGGAGAGTGTGGGGAGGGGGGAAAAGGAGAGTGTGGTGAGGGGGAAAAGGAGAGTGTGGGGAGGGGGGAAAGGAAAGTGTGGGGAGTGGGGAAGGAGAACATGGGGACAGGGAAAGGAGAGTGTGGGGAGGGGGGAAAGGAGAGTGTTGGAGGAGAGGAGAGTGTGTGGGGGGAATGGAGAGAGTGGGGATGGTGAAAGAAGAAGGTAGGGAGAGGGGAAGGACAGTGTGCGAAGGGGAAATGTAGCAGCCCCCTTGATGCTAAAACATTGGTGGTCATGGACAGCTATATCCCCAACAACTTCCCCATCAAACAAAGGAGAGCCCAGACAGAAAGGCAGTGGGTCTTGCTACACAAAGAAACCAACAGGAACAAGCCACCCAAACAAAGAACAACAACAAAGAACAAAGAAAATTTACAGCCCAGGAACAGACCCTTCGGCCCTCCAAGCCTGAGCCGATCCAAATCCACTGTCTAAACCGACCCCTAAGCATCTGTATCCCTCTGCTCCCCACCTACTCATGTATCTGTCCAGACACATCTTAAATGAATCTATCGTGCCTGCCTCTACTCCCTCTGCTGGCAACGCATTCCAGGCACCTACTTCCTGTGTGTAAAATACTTTCCATGTGTATTCCCCTTAAACATTTCACCTCTCACCTTGAACACATGACCTCTCGTCATTGAGTCCCTCACCCTGAGAAAAAGTTTATCTATATCCACCATGTCTGTAACCTTCATGATTTTGTAAACCTCAATCAGGTCCCCCCTCAATCTCCTTTGTCCTCATGAAAATAAACCTAACCTACTCAACCTCTCTTCATAGCTAGCACCTTCCATACCAGGCAACATTCTCATAAACCCTCTCTGCACCCTTTCCAAAGCGTCCACATCCTTTTGGTAATGTGGCGATCAGAACTGTACATAGTATTTTAAATACAGCCGAAACAAAGTCTTGTACAATTTTAAAATGACCTGCTAGCTCTTATCCTCTATACCCCGTCCAATGAAGGCAAGCATACCATATGCCTTCTTGACCACTCTATCCACCTGTGCAGCCACTTTCATGGTACAATGGACCTGAACTCCCAGATCTCTCTGCTCATCATCTTTTCCCAAGGCTCTTCTGTTTACAGTCTAGTTTGCTCTAGAATTAGATTTCCCAAAATGCGTCACCACATATTTGCTTGGATTGAACACCATCTGACACTTCTCTGCCCAACTCTCCAGTCTATCTATATTTTCCTGTATTCTTTGACAGTCCCCTATGCTTTCTGCTACTCCACCAATCGTCGTTTCATCTGCACACTTATTGAGCAGACCAACAATGCCCTCTTCCAGATCATTTATGTATATCACCATCAACAGTGGCCCAGCACTGATCCCTGTGGAACAGAACAGTCACCTTTCTCCATTTCGAGAATCTCCCTTCAACTATTAGTCTCTATCTCCTGTTGCTCAACCAGTTCTTTGTCCACCTAGTGAGAACACCCTGCCCACCATGTGACTTCACTTTCTCCATTAGTTTACCATAGGGAACCTAATCAAATGCCTTATTATATATGACATCGACAGCCTTTCGTTCATCTACCAACTTGATCACTTCTTCAAAGAACTCTATTAAGTTGGTGAGGCACGAACTCCCCACACAAAACCATGTTGCTTATCACTGATAAGCCCATTATTTTTCAAATATAAATAGATTTTACCCCTCAGTACCTTCTCCAGGAACTTCCCCACCTCTGACGTCAGTCTCACTGGTCTGTAGTTATCTGGAATATCCCTACTATACTTCATGCACAGGGGGACAACATGAGCACTCTCCAGTCCTCTGGCACTTCTCCTGTGTTAAGAATGTGACAAAGCTATCTGTTAGGGTCCCAGATATTTCCTCTCTCACCTCCCTCAGCAACCTGGGATAGATCCCATCCGGGCCTTTGGGATTTGTCCACCTTAATATCCTTGAGCCTACCCAACACTTTTTCCCTCCTTACGTCAACGTGATCCAGAGTAAATAAACTTCTACCTTTAATCTCAAAATTCATCATGTCCCTCTCCTCATTGAACACTGATGCAAAGTAATCATGGAGAATCTCACCCATTTTCTCAGGTTCGACACACAACCTTCCTTCCTTATGCTTTAGTGGACCAACTCTTTCTCTCGATACCCTCTTGCTTCTTATACATGAAGAAAAGGCCTTGGGAATCTCCTTATCTGCTCACTAAAGTTATTTCATGAGGCCTTTTAGCCCACTTGATTCCTCGTTTAAGATTGGTCCCACCCTTCTGATATTCCTCCAAGGCCCATTCGGTTCTTCGCTGCCTGGACCTTATGGATGCTTTCCTTTTCCTCTTGGCTAGTCGCACGATTTCTCCTGTCATCCACAGTTCACGAATCTTGCGTTTTTTCTCCTTTGTTTTCAAAGGGGCATGCCTATCCTACACTATCTTCAACCTATCTTTGAAAGCCTCCCACACAGCAAATGTGGACTTCCCTTCAAATAGCTGCTCCCAATCCTCATTTCCCAGCTCCTGTCAAATTTTGAGATAATTAGCCTTTGCACAGTTTCGTACTTTTCCCTCAGGACCACTCTCATCTATGTCTATGATTGACAGTATTTCAGAAAATTAACGGATTCTCAGGATTGGCCCGAACTATAGAACATTATGAAAAACCATCGACCAAGGCACAAAAACAGGGTTCACCTGCAGACGGTTTTCTTAAATCTTCTGGAGGCATTCTGAGGAGACCAGCACGGCAAGGGTCAGAGACCAGCTGACCAACCAGAGACCAGCTGATCACCCAGACAGAGAGTGAGGGAGAGAGAAACCAGCTTCACAGACCCAGAGACTGAGAAGGAGTGAGAGACAGATAGAGACAGAGAGAGACAGTGAGAGAGACAGAGTGAGAGAGAAAGAGGGCCAGACAGACAGAGACAGAGCGAGAGAGACACAGAGACAGAAAGACAGATAGATAGAGAGAGAGAGAGAGATTGAGAAGCAGAGAGAGAGAGACTGCGTATATCTCCAAGCGACTCAGGACTTGAAGCGCCACTAGGATTACAGATAGCATGCCTGTAATTAAAGGGGATTGTAACATGTTTCCTGATAAAGAAGGGACTGTGTATATTGGGATTGGCTGATGTTTGTACTGATTTGACCGTTTCGGTATTGGTGACACCTGGGCACATTCCCATTGGAGTTGTCGAACTTGTTTGAAAGAGGAATTGGACAACATCTTCATGTCCGAAATTATTTCATGAACTTCCACTGAGCTGTCTCCAAAGCGATTATATCCCAAAATTGTCTGCAAAACTCCAGCTGAGATTGTTGTCCTGCCTTCTACACTTGCAGCAACACTCCCCGACCTTTATACTCTATTCTGTTTATAATAAATGTCAAAACTCCATTTGCCTTCCTTGGGGGAGGTCAGTGATGTATTTGGATGGACAGTGACAGTAAGAGGGAGGTCAGTGAAGTATCTGATGGACAGTGACAGTACGAGGGAGGTCAGTATGTATTTGGATGGCCAGTGACACTAAGAGGGAGGTCAGTGATGTATCTGATGGACAGTAACAGTGAGGGAGAGGTCAGTGACGTCCCCATTGTTGGAGGTCCATCCTGTTCACTGAGACCTTCCCTCAGGAAAGTCAGTATGCTGTCCTTACGTGGACCTTCATATGACTCCAGATCCTGGAAAATTGGGAATGGGGAATAAATGCTGACCTCGCAGTAATGTACACATTCAGTATGTGAGAAGGATCAGTGAGTGAAATGTTTTTGTTTCAAGAGGGCAGGTCCTACCCGAGAGGACAGAAGGACAGCTCGGAGACATATTTTCACACTTGGAATGAACTGTCTCGATGCAGCATCAGTTGAAATAATTGTCAAAAATCACACAATACCAGGTTCCAGACCAACAGGTTGAACGGGTCCACCCCAGTCCCACACCAGCACCTTCACATCATGAAATAGGGTGTGATCTCAGGATGGGGCTCATGGTGTTTGAGTGGACAGTGTTATTGCTGGCAGATTCCAGTTTCTGCTTTTGTTATTTCATTATCACGTAACCCCCCTCTGTAATCAGGATTACACTTGTTATTGTAATGGGTTTGTTCATTTCCAGAAATGTGTAAAACAGCAACAAAGCCGAACAATGCTGTCACCTCGATCTCCCCAAGGAGCTCCCACACAGTTTTAGGCAGCGACTCTGGGAATGCATCAGCTCAGAGTCTCAAACAAGGAGCTTGTCAGCTGCCTGAAGGGACAGATCACCTCACACAGAAAAATGCTTCAACCAATTGATCACGTGCAGAAAGTGTTCTACACCATCCTTGCTTTTACTGGCATCCCAGGTATGGCGCTATGACAATTGAACTTGTCTTAATTTGCTGCTGATCTGCTCTCTGGTTTTACCGTTTGAACAATAACGTCTCCAGCTCACTGACTGGTCACCCTTATCCAGGCACCAGGACAGTGACAGCAATTCACTGAGCAGCATTCTCGGTACAATCCTACACTGACAGAGACTCCCAACCTCACTGCTGCTGCAGCATTTTCTGTTCTCAGTGTTGTGTCATCTGTTCCAGTTTGATATGGCTTCAAGGTATGAGGAGAGATCAGGCAGGTTAGTTCTGAAGAAGGGTCACTCGACCCGAACTCTGTGCTCTCTCCCACAGATGCTCTAGACCTGCTGCGCTTCTTCTGATTTCATTCCGTAAATGAAGCCAGGTTGATGGAGAATTTTGAAGGTTAAGGGATGATCTGAGTGAAGTCCAACAAAATATTAAAAGGAAAACATGAACTATTTCTACTGGTTGCAGATTGAGAACAAAGGATCATAGTCTGTGAATGGGGCTGAGAGCGTTCAGGAGAGATGTCAGAAAGCTCTTCTGTGCACAGAGGGTGGGAAAGGTTTGGAACTCTCTTACACACACACACAGACATGGATGCTGCATCAGTTGGGAATTTTCATTCTCAGATTGTTCTTTTTTTTGGCAAAGCAAAGGAATTGAAGGATTTGCGCCTTGTTCTGATTTGTAAAGCTTCATCTTCCATCGCTTCCCGAAATTCTCTCCTCACACTCTTTGGTCAGGAGATTGAAATTTTGACAGATTGCCCTCCTGGTCCCGCCACATTGAGATGTTGGTGGGTAGGTTTACAGTGTAAATATTGCAGTAAACCTAAAACTCCCACATTGTCATTAAGGGAGTCCTGCATGCTCTGCTGTACTGCCCATGTTTAATATATATGGTGTAGTTGTGTTTGAAATCTCACACAGGTTCTGGTGACCTGTTTTATAATCCTGCCATGGCTTCGATCAGGATTTAGTCCAAAGACAGGATCAGGGGATAACCGTTTCTCTGGAGAAGGGAAGAGTTTGGATTATTGACAGTCCAATTGCTAGTCCTATAACTGACTTGGGATTGAGGATTCTACTGGGGTTCTGTACCTTACCATGCAACCAAAGAAAATCATAGACTTCCTTCTGCTCTCCTAGGAGGAGTTATGAGCTCAATATCTGTCTAAACTCTTGAATCTCGAAACTGACTGAGCTGGAGGACAATCTGGAGTGAATGTTAAAGTCTGATACTCAAACTCACTCACACCCAACCACTGCCAGTCACACAGTGCATGGGAATTTGTTGGTAAAACCTTGTTGTTGCTCTCTGGAATGGATAGGTGGTATTTCTGATCAATAATTTGTTGTTTATTTTCCCATTTGTCTCCCACAGTAAATTTGCTAGCAGTTACAGTCCTTTCCAGGCAAAACTGTAGTGTTTCCCCTTGCACTACCCGTTACCTGGTGTTTATGGCAGCTGCCGATCTGATGGTCATTATTACTGACGTTATACTGTGGAGATTACCTTTTTATTATTTCCCACAGTCTTTCCTGGACATCACTCCTGTGTGCAGTGCTATTGGGGCACTGTCTCGTGCAGCCACGGACTGCTCTGTCTGGTTCACCGTCACTTTCTCCTTTGACCGATTTGTGACCATTTGTTGTCAGAAGCTGAGAACAAAATATTGCACTGAGAAAGTTGCGACTGTGGTTCTGGCAACAACCTGCACCCTGTTCTGTCTGAAAAACATCCCCTTCTATTTTCAATATGAGCCTGTGAGCATAATCAACAATGTGCCATTCGATTGTAAAACAAAGCAAAGCTACTTCACTGAGACTTGGTGGGTGGTATTAGATGGGCTTGATACAGTTTTAACCCCTTTACTACCATTCGCTTTAATTCTGTTGCTCAATGCTCTGACAGTCAGACACATTTTAGTGACCAGTCGAGTCCGGAAGAGGCTGAAGGGTGAGAGCAAAGGAGAGAATCAGAGAGACCCAGAGATGGAGAGCAGAAGGAAGGCTGTTATTTTGCTCTTCACCATCTCTGGGAGCTTCATCCTCCTGTGGTTAATTGTTGTTGTGTCTTTCTTATATTATATCATTCAAGGAAGCAATCCTGACAACTGGCCTTTTCTGTATCACTTCAGTGCAGTTGGTTTCATGCTGCGGAGCCTAAGCTGTTGCACAAACACATTTATTTATGCAGCAACATTGTCTCAGTTCAGAGCGAAGATCAGTAACGCAGTAAAATACCTGGTTACACGGATTCCTTGTGTTATGAATAAATAAAACTCCTCAGTGAAGCCCACAGGAGGGTCCGACTGTTTCCAAACCATGAAATGATTTTGTTTTATTCACTCGTGGGATGTGGGTATCACTGACTGAGTCTGTAGTTATTCCCCATGCCGAATTGCCCCTGAGAAGGTACTGCTGAGCTGCCTTTAACACTGATGGAATAACAATATATTTCTAAATCAGGATGGTGAGTGACTCAGAGGGGAATTTGAAGGGGGTGATGTTCCCATCTATCTGCTGCCCTTGTCCTTCGAGGTGGAAGTGCCCGTGGGTTTGGAAGGTGCTGTGTGAGGATCTTTGGTGAATTTCTGCAGTGCACCATGTAGATGGTAAACACTGCTACTACTGAGTGTCAGTGATGGAGGGAGGGGATGTCTGGGGATGTGATGACAACCAAGCGGCTGCTTCATCCTGGATGGTTTTTTTCTGGTGGCAGTTGGAGTGGGAGGAGTGACAGCGATGACCAGAGGCCCGACAGGAAGGTCAATTTAAACAGATATAAAGGTTTACCTCTTGTATCGGCGGAGCGTACACTGAGCACGAGCAGACACGGGACTGCTGGTTAAGTAAGGCTTTATATTTGGGCAGTTGCTTTCCCACAAACAGTACTCGGGAATGTCTCCAAACCGTCTTCCTCCTCTCAAATGGATAAATGTGAGGATCTGTTCTGGTCCAATCACCATTCCACCGTTTTGGATTTATTAAATGGAATGGGACTCAGGGGAATCCCCCCAATAGAGTGTGCAGGGATTCGAGTCCACACCCAGCATTTCGAGATGTTATTTTGCTGTGTGTGCTGATAGAACATGGTTAGGTATGTATTAACATGGAACCCCGCGCCGACTCCGGGGAGCAGGACTGAGGGTGGCACAATTCATTTGGTGCTGCCCCCCCAGTGGCTACCAGGCAAAGGGTGAAGGCAACAATAAACAGGAACATCCCGGAGCTTCCCAAACGGAGTTATACAATGGTCCAAAGGCGATACCGCCTGCACACAACAGCCCACGCTCTCGGACCCGGACCGTTCACAACAACCGCACACACACGGAAATCGTCAGCAGGTCCCGAGAGGAGTCAGTCTGAAAAGAAAGCAGAGGGTGAGGATGATCAACCAGTGTCTGGATATTTCTTCAGTTGTGACCAGTGTTTCCAGACTCCCCCTTCCCTCACATGTCAGTACAGGTGGGTGTGTCACCACTAATGATAACCTCAGAGGGACCATTCTACTGAGGGGCGAAGCCTGGTTTAACGGGGAGAGTCTTAACCATAACCTTCCTACCCACCGCTGGGACCTCCACACAATCCTCTAATTGCCTCTGTTCATCCCTCCCTCACCTTCCTGTTTGTCCCGAACTGTTTTCCACATCTCCTTCAGCTGGGTGCTCAGTTCGAGCACATAGCGATGTATTCTATCGCAGCGAGGGCCAGCATCGGAACCCTCCCATGATGATGGAATCGGGCAGTTACATTGCCCGACCTGTCATTGACTCGTAAGGGGTCAAACCATTCGACCGGCTTGTGGTGGACTGGAGTTTGTCAGAGTCCTGCATGGCCTTAGCAAGGGAGGGTTTAAGAGTTCTGTTCATTCACTCCACCATGCCTGAACTTTGTGGATGGTCAGGTGAGTGAAATGTCAGTTTAATGCCCATCAGCTGACATGTGGTTTTTACAACTCTTACAGTGAAATGGGTCCCCGGTCGGAGTCAATCTGGGACGGCACCCAACTCCCCCACCTGGGCATCCCCTCCTCAGCTACAACCCTTGCCACAGTGTTAGCTGATCAGTTCTGGGTAGGGTAGGCCCCGACCCTCCTGGTAAATTGGCCAATAATCACAAGGTAATCCGTCTTCCCATGGGATTGGGGAAGAGCTCCCATAAAATCCATCTGTAACTGCCCCCAGAGTCCCTTTGGGTGTGGCTGGGGCTCCATTCTAATTTTAATGGGCCAGCCTGGGTTGTACTGGGCACACGTCACACAGCGGTGACAGAATCGAGTGAAATCTCTGCCCATGCCCTTCCACCACCATTGCTTCCAGATGTTGGTTATCATATCATTGATATGGGTGATGTTTCTGCAGTTTAACTAAGGGTTAATGAGTAAGGGCGAACTGTGAGACTGAATGTAAGTTAGCTTGGGAACAGGGAGAAACTGTTATGTCAAAAACATGGCGGTTTGTAACCTTGGATAAAACTGATGTAAGTTGTTAATTAAAACTGGGCTGCTATGAAGCTAGATAACCTTGGCCAGGATACAATAGAAGCTCTTAAAATATTAGAAACATACAGATAACCAAGGCCTGCGATAGAGAGGCGAGAAATGCTTTAGCCAATAGAATTGTTAAAAATAATGTAATGTTTAAGAACATACAGATAATCAAAGGGTTGGCAGAGAGAAGCGTGAAATGTTTTAACCAATGGAATTGTTACTATCCTTTTCAGATGTAAAAATAATGTATAAATATTACTGCTGTAATCCTTTCAGTGTGGTCCTTTCCCTTCTTTTTTGGAAGGCATCCAAACTTGCAAGTTTGAATAAACATTCGTTGCCTCATCTGTGTGTCTCGTAGTATTTCGATTTGCCACGCGATAGCGGTAGCTGGTGGGTATAAGGGTTGGTGTTGACAGCTTGGAGTTCGCCTCCTAGGACGGGACCTTGTGGACAGTCTCCCTTAAACTGGGTGTGAGAGCGGTTCGTCCGCCACACGGAAGTCGAGGGTTAAAGGACAGTCCGCGGTCAGAGGAGTGTGGAGGCAGAACCCGGCTGATCTGAATCATACCCATAGTGTAGAGTAGTTAGCCGAGTGTCAGGGACTATTCTCCGGAGATTTAGAATACCTAGACAGAAGTCACTTATAACAGCATCACGCCCCCACCTGGGAAATGCCAATGTGTAATTACATCCTGAGAAGGATCCTTTTATCCCCACTTTCAGCTCACCCCAGCCTCTCTGACTCTCACTGTGTCTGTGTCTGACCCCATTGCGTTCAAAGTGATACAATGCCACCCTCTGGTGGCCTCCCTCTGCCACTGCACAAGGGCAGGTTTTTTTCTCTCAGGACAATTTGCTCCTGTCCCTGTCCATTCCATTGTCTGTAAACTGCAGGCCCTGTTCCCTGTTCAAATTAATTCCAGCAATAACAACCACCCCCCCGGCCCTGACTTTACCCCCTCATATTTTATGCCCCATCTTGCAGTGCCCACTATTTTACGTCTCTCACTTTTGCCCTCCACATTCCCACCGCCAACAATTTTGCCCCCTGCCAATTGCGCCCAGAGCTGGGGGAGTCAAAAATGGGGGGTGGGGGGAATATATTTTCTCTCATTTTGTACTGCTCCAGTTTTTTTGTCCCTCCCCAGTTTTTTGAAACTGCCCCAATTGAGCAACTTCCTCCCCCACCGACCCCACCCCCGGTTTTCTGCCCTGGCATTTTTGCCCATCCCCAGAGTTATTACCCCCACCCAACTCTTTCACTTTCCCCCAAACATTTTGCCCCCCACCACCTTGTCCTGGTCTAATTGCCCTTTCTCCATACTGCCCCCACTGCCATTCCTACCTGCATCCCCCCACTGGATATAAAAGCCCCCTCTGTGTCTCCATCGTGTACAATAACCGTCTCCCCTCCCCTTCCCCCTTCACTGGGCCCTCACCCCTGGGCTGGAGGGGGTGAGGCACGGGAAGGATGCACACTGACTGACTGGCCTATAAACTGTGTGCTTTTTCATGCACAGCAAGATCCCATGCTCCCCCTCCACCCTCCTCAGTGAGAAAGGGGCTTTCCCTCCCCCACTCCCATCCCCCGTTGGGACAGCAATGGGAGACACAGGGAACAGCAAGATCCCACTGTGATAACAGCATGTGCAGCACCAAGTGCTACTGAGTTCAAATCTACCCTGGGACAGGAACAGCAGGACAGAGGGAGGGAGGGACAGATAGGGAGGGGGAGAGAAAGCGAGTGAAATGGGGGACAAAGAGAAAGGGAGTAGAGAAAGCGAGTGAGATGAGGGACAGAGACTGAGGGAGGGACACAGAGCGAGCCAAGGACAGAGAAAGATCCCAGGGAGAGACAGACGGACAGAGATGGGGAGAGAGAGAGGCACAGTATGAAACCGGGGAAAGAGAGAGAGAAACAGCCAGGCAGAGAGAACACAGGGCAGAGAAAGATCCCAGGGAATGAAACTCCCAGGGAGAGAAACAGGGGACAGACAGGAGAGCGTGTAAAACCCAGGGAGAGAACAGGACAGAGAGAACAAAACACTTAGGGAGGGGTAGACAGGACAGAGAGAGAGAGAGACAGAGAGAGAGAGAGAGAGAGAGAGAGAGAGAGAGCCAGAGAGAGGGAGAGAATGAGGGAAAAGCAGCCACAGCAGAGAGATACAACAGATAGCGAGTGAAAGAGAGGGGGGTTGATGGTATGAAGCAGATAGAATGATCCTCAGGCAGGAACAACCAGATCCCGCAGGGCTGACACAGAGAGGGGTGTGGGGAGAGGTTAGCAGGGAGGTTGGAGATTGAACAATTCAACAGTTCCAGGAAAGAGGGAGGATCCAGAGAGTTGTAGGAAGGGAATCTACAGGGGAATGTGAACAGGGAGGAGATGGGAAGGATGGGGATTGAAGGAAAGATGTGGGATCGACAGAGACAGAGAGAGTGAGCTGGGACACAAAGGGAGAGGTGGGAGCTGGACAGCAAGAGGGAGGCAGTGACATCTGTGGGATCAGACTGTGCAGCAGCTCCCTCTCCGTCTTTCTGTCCCTTTGCCCCCAACCCAGAACTTGCCCCTTGTGATAAATATCCTACAGAGACGGCCTGAACCCCACAATTCTTGTGTGTGTGTGTGTGTGTGTGTGTGTGTGTGTGTGTGTGTGTAAATGAACAAGGAGACAGGCCAGTTTCTGATTGTTCTCTCTCTCTCTCTCTGAATGTTTCTGGCTCTTGTCTGACGATTCCAGGCGGCAGAAATGATTTGATTCTCTCAGTCTCTGCACCATCCTGAGATTCAGCTCCTGGATCCAATCTCCTTCTCTGGGAACTGACAGAGACAAATAAAAATTGATTTGAAATAAAATTCAGCAGTGGTACTAAAAGCACAGCAAGATCCCACTGCTCTTTGGCCTTCCACAATCTCTCACTTTACTGTGATACTGGTTCAGTTTAATTATTGCATCATTAATGCATTGCATCACATCACAGCAACATCGAAACACAAAGAAATCACAATAGACCAGTTAACCCGAGGCTAGAAATACACACAGCAAGATCCCACTGCAGCAGTGTGACATCAGACAGATCGTGTGTGTCACTGGTGTTGGTTAAGGGTTCAATTCTGTCTCCAGGACAACAGAGGGACCAACCCAACTGTTCAACAAATTCCAATCAATTGTCCCTCTGTTCGCCCCTCTCTGTAACCCCCTCACTCTCTCTCCATCTCTGATACCTCTATCTGTTACTCCCCACCCTGTGTTCCTTCTCTCTCTCTCTGTTCCTCCTAGCTTACTCTCCATCTCTGAGATCTCTCTGTTCCCTCTCGCTCTCTCTCTCTCTGTCCCCTCTCTCTCCATCTCTGAGATCTCTCTTTGTGTGTTTCTCTCTAATTTAATCCTGTACACTGTAATCTTTATTCCCCTCCACTTTAAATAACGACGGCTCATTTATCATCCTACCCTCTCTGTGACCCACATTCCTCTGACATTGTGACAAGACTTTACAGAGGGTCAGATATTTTGGGTATTATTTCCCTCCTCGGGAGTCCTGCCTCACAGATCCTGCAGGTTAACCTGTTTGTGTCACAATCCCAAAACCCTGGTTACTTTAAACCCAGGCTTCAAACCCATTTTAAAAACGACAGGGCCACAATCTGACAGAACCCAATTAACCAGAGGGCCCTACAAACCAGGCCTCCACACTCCCCCCACCCCCGCAGTGAAGAATAAACCTCGGGGTTATAAACAGGCCACCTCTCACCTGGGCCCCACAGGCTGCAGCCTGGCAACCAGGCCTCAGGCCTCAGGCCCATGCTCCCCTCTGGAGGTTGCTCTTGTCCAAGGCTTTCCTGGTCCCAGGCATTTTGGATCTTCACTTTCCAGCTTTCCCAACAAAGGTTCTTTGGGACAAAAGGGAGAAAAGATAATTTAGGGAGGTCGGGGCGGTGAGCGAGAGCACTTTGATGCAGAACTACACAGCAAGATCCCAGGTTTAAAAGCGGCCTCTGCACCCCCCCATATCTCATCCCCAGTACATTGCAGACTGTCACAACAACATCAAAATACAAACAAATCAGAAGACAGCAATTAACCAAAACAAACACATGCACCAAACAGGGAGAGCTGCTTGTTCTCAACAGCGACAGAGAAAACAGCTCATTTGAAGAATAAATCTAAATAATTTTTGTCCACATTTATCTTCCTTCGTGGAGAAGTTTATGAAGAAAAACACCTTTGACCACAAGTCCATCAAGAAGTGGTCAGCACGTAGTGTCCTCGAGACCCTTCGGGAAAAGTAGAGGGCGGATCCTGTTGAGTGGTTCCCTGAGCAGACTGTCAAAGCCATTTGGCAGAATGCCTCATCGTCAGAACTTTCCAACAAGCACCAAGACATGGCTTGGCTGGTGGTGAGAAGGGCTTTGCCTGTGAGATCCTTTATGCACGCCCTGACTCTCAGCCGCACCGCACGCTGCCCTCGAAGCGGCTGCGGGGGGGAGGAGACTGTCACACACCTCCTTCTGGAATGTGCCTATGCAGAGGAAGTCTGGAGAGGAATGCAGTGATGTTTGTCGAGGTTCGTCCCGAGCAGCGCCGTGACGCGGGACTCCGTGCTCTACGGCCTGTTCCCTGGGACGCACACTGAGACGAACATCAACTGGGCCTGGAGGATCATCAACTTGGTGAAGGACGCTCTCTGGGTGGTCCGAAACCTGTTGATCTTCCAGCTGAAGGACCTGACCCTGACTGAGTGTTGCAGACTGGCACATTCCAAGGTCAGGGACTACGTGTTGAGGGACGCGCTGAAGCTTGGGGCAACTGCCATCAAGGTGCGGTGGGGAAAGACCACCGTATAACATCTGCCTGTCTAACAGGGGGCCCATGCAGTCATTTGGGCTCTGCTGAGGCCTCAGCTAATTATATGGGCATATGGTTGAAAAATGTACAGACCTGTATAAAAATGATAAAATTAGATCTCTGTATGTAAATGTTTACATATGTATGGCATGACCAACTGTACAGACCATCAAATTATTTTATGAATAAAGTATATTTTTGAAATAAAAAAAATCTTCACTGAGTAGTTTGTGGACTCCACCCCTGCAATCACTGACACATTGTAACCTCTGTCAGTCTGCTCCCTGGGGAGCTCTCTGTGTCATTGAGATGTTAATTCCCAGGACAGGAGCCTTGTTTGATCTTGCTGCCCACTGAGATGTTAATTCTGGGACAGTAAAGTGTTACTGTTCCTGGTTTGTTCAACTCTGTTTGAAGCCTTGTTAGTTGTGACAGTGCAGTTTGAACATGTCTAACATTGGTACCAACCTAGCGTCTAAGAGCCAGCCTTTAGACCCCCTGACACACACAGGTCTGGGAAGAGAGGGGGATATTTGCTGAGGATCTCTCGGAACTTTCCTGCTGTACCTGTAGTTTCCAAACTCGAACTCACTGTCTCTATCCCTGTCTGCCTGTTTGTTTCTCTCTCTCTCTCTCTCTCTCTCCGTCTCTCTCTTCTCTGTCCCTGTCTGTCTCTCCCTGCTTTGCTCTACATGCAGCCATTTCCAATTTGACCTTCGATCTTTTATTTCCTTTCCTTTTCTCTAATATATCGGCAGAGTTTGGGAATTTCAAACATCAATCACATGCCAGCCGCTCAACACCCACATTTCCCCCTCTCTGCTACACCCCTCCCAACACACACACACACACACACACACACACACACACACACACACACAGTACTGGGAAGATAGGGGGACCATATGCAAGTTTGGTCAAGGGGGAAGTGTCAGTGATGGTCTGAGTCCATGTAACATCACTGAAATGTCTGGGTGTGTGTGTGTGTGTGTATGTGTGCCTGTCCATCTGAGTGCACAGTTTCAGTGTCAATGTTGTCACTCCATAATGTGACTGTGTGTAAACCACGTCTTATGTCCCTGTCCCAGTAATGATCCACAAACCATACACCGTCCCTCACTCTCATTCACCCACACTCTCACACGTGTACACACACACAGCCTGGCACACTACATTCAGTCCTTGACACACACACACTCTCTCTCGCACACACACACATGTCCCATCAGATATTCACACTGATGTGCACACTTACACACACAGGCACTCACAATCCAAGACTCCCACTCTTACAGACAAATGCATACTCGAACAATTTCTCATACACTATGACAATCACACATACACTCTCTCACACACTCACTGTCTCTCATATGCACACACTCACTGACACACAGACATACACAGCCTCACTGTCTCTCACACTCACTGACACACGCACTCTCACACACTTGCTCACACATGCTCACACTCACACACTTACATACTCGCACACACGTTGTCTCACATATACTCTCACACATACATTCTCACGCTCTCGCAGACATACACTCGTATTCTCTCAAATACGTGCACACCCTTTATCTCCCAATTGCACACACTCTCTCTCTCACCCTACATCCTTTGCTTCGCACATGCACATTTTCTTTCTCACAGGGGCAGCATGGTGTCAGATACAGAGTAAATCTCCCTCTCGACTGTCCCATCAAACATTCCTTGCTCGGTTACAGCACAGGGTTAGCTACAGAGTAAATCTCACTCTACACTGTCCTATCAAACACTCCCAGGACAGGGATAGCACAGGTTTAGACACAGAGTCTCGTTTGCTCTGCAGAGTCTCCATCAAACACTCCCAGGACAGGGAACACAAGGGGTTAGATGCAGGGTAAATCTCCCTCTCCACTGTCCCATCAAATACTCCCAGGACAGGAACAATATTAGACAATAGACAATAGGCGCAGGAGTAGGCCATTCTGCCCATCGAGCCTGCACCACCATTCAATATGATCATGGCTGATCATCCTTAATCAGTATCTTGTACCTGCCTTGTCTCCATAATCCTTGATTCCACGATCCTTGAGAGCTCTATCCAACTCTTTCTTCAGTGAATCCAGAGACTGGGCCTCCACTGCCCTCTGGGGCAGAGCATTCCACACAGCCACTCTCTGGGTGAAGAAGTTTCTCCTCATCTCTGTCCTAAATGGTCTACCCCGTATTTTTAAGCTGTGTCCTCCGGTTTGGCACTCACCCATCATGAGAACCATGTTTCCTGCCTCCAGAGTGTCCAATCCTTTAATAATCTTATATGCCTCAATCAGATCCCCTCTTAGTCTTCTAAACGCAAGGGTATACAAGCCTACTCGCTCCATTCTTTCAGTGTAAGGTAATCCTGCCATTCCAGGAATTGACCTCGTGAACCTACGCTGCACTCCCTCAATAGCCAAAATGTCTTTCCTCAAATTTGGAGACCAGAACTGCACAAAGTACTCCAGGTGTGGTCTCACCAGGGCCTTGTGCAGCTGCAGAAGAAACTTTTTGCTTCTATACTCAATCCCTCTTGTTATGATGGCCAGCATGCTATTAACCTTCTTCACTACCTGCTGTACCTGCATGCTTACCTTCATTGACTGGTGTACAAGAACACCCAGATCTCACTGTGCTGCCCCTTTACCTAAATTGATTCCATTTAGGTAGTAATCTGCCTTCCTCTTCTTGCCACCAAAGTGGATAACCATACATTTATCCACATTAACCTGCATCTGCCATGCATCTGACCACTCACCTAACTTGTCCTGGTCACCCTGTAATCTCCTAACATCCTCATCACATTTCACCCTGCCACCCAGCTTAGTATCATCAGCGAATTTGCTAATGTTGTTACTAATACCATCTTCTATATCATTAACATATATTGTAAAAAGCTGCGGTCCCAGCACTGATCCCTGTGGTACCCCACTGGTCACTGCCTGCCATTCCGAAATGGAGCCGTTTATCACTACTTTTTGTTTCCTATCAGCCAACCAAGTTTCAATCCAAGTTAGTACATTGCCCCCAATACCATGCGCCCTAATTTTGCTCACTAACCTCCTATGTGGGACTTTAGCAAAAACATGGGGTTAGGTACAAAGGGGTTTGTGTGGGGGAGATCTTGATCCACCCAGATACTCCCATCAATTACACAGGGAGATTGATGGACTGGGTGAATGGGTAAACTGTGTTCGATGGGGTTCAGTGCAACCATGTGGTTATCAGGTTGGAGTACATAGAGGGAGCAGAATGGAGGGTTACAAGAACGATCTTGGGCCTTGGGATTACATTCTGAGGAGAGACTGAGGCCGGTTTGCTGTCGCACTGAGAAGGTTAAGGGATGATCTGATCAATATCTTCAAGATATGAACAGTACCAGACAGGGTCAATCAAGATCAATGATTCCCACTGGTTGGAGATTCTAGAAGGAGAGGGAACAGAGTCTGGGAATGTGGGCCCAGACCGTTCAGAAGAGATGTTAGGAAACACTTTGACACACAAAGGGTGGGAGAGGTGTGGAACTCTCTTCCACAAACAGCAGTGGATGATGGATCAGTTGTACAGGTTAAATCTGACACACTGTTCCCATCAACACTCTCAGGACAGGGACTGTGTGTGGTATAGGTAGACTCCAAGAATCCCTACAGTGTGGAAACAGGCCCTCCGCCCAACAAGTCCACACTGACCCTCCGAAGAGTAACCCACCCAGACCCATTCCCCTCCCCTATTATCCGGAATTATCCCTGACTTATGCACCTAATCTAAACATCCCTCAACACTGTGGGCAATTTAGCATGACCATTTCACCCTGACCTGCCCATCTTTGGAGTGTACGAGGAAACCGGACGACTGGGAGGAAACCCACGCAGGCACAGGGAGAATATGCAAACTCCACACAGACAGTCGCCAGAGGTTGGAATCGAACCCGGGTCCCTGGCGCTGTGAGGCAGCAGTGCCAAACACTGAGCCACCCTGTCACCCCTCAGCAATAAAGCTTCCTTTGTTGTATCCCCATCAAACACTTCCAGGGAAGGAGTTACAAACAGAATCAATCTCCTTCTCCCCTGCCCCCATCATTCCCTCCCTGGTTAGGTAAAGCATTGCGTTTGATACAGAGTAAAGCTCCCTCGATGAGATCACAATCAAAACATTTAACGGCAGGTATAATCTGATGAGAGATGCTGATTGAAACTTGGGCCCGCCTCTCCCCATCTTACACACACACACAAAACAAAAATGGAAGAACTCCACATATTCAACACCAGTTTCTTTGTTTGACGCTCTGTTCTGTTCTGATTCACTGTTAGATTGCTGGCTCTGAACATCCACACGGACAGTCGTCCTAATCTCATGTGCCATGTCCTGCTCCAAAACACCGCGTCTATTTCCAATCCGAAGTGTGATACAGGAGCCTCCCAGTGTCGGAGGGAGGTGAGTCTTGAGTCTGACTCAGTTGTGTGAATGTCCTGTGTTCATCTGACATCCAGGGATTCTTTAATGGAGCTTTCATATTTGGAAATCCCAATATATTTGGTCATTCCGTGTCCCTGTGTAAACTTTGTGGCGAGTGTGTGTGTGTGTGTGTGTGTGTGTGTGTGTGTGTGTGTGTGTGTGTGTGTGTGTGTGTTCCCACCAGGGCCTTGCATTATTGGATGAAATATGTCTTTAAACCAGGACTTATTAAACATTCAACAATATTTTCCAGATCCTTGTACACAAGTCGCAGAAAGCCAATGTTTATGATGTCACCCAATTGTAGAAGAGTTTTTGAGACATGTTCCCTTCTCTTGTGCTGACAGATTTCCTGATCCATAACTGAATCCTTCTCTGTTCCTGCCCCCAGACAAGCATCGTACCTTTTAGTCTGGATTGTCCCTCCTCAGTCTGAGATTCAAAGACCATCACTGCCCATCTCACTGTATTCCATCTGCAGGAGGCTGAGAGATGATCACGGACAAACTGTGAGGGGGCTGTTTTAATCCACAATACCAGGACGAAAGATTTCGAAGGTGTCGACCATCTTAGGTATGTTGACGGCAGCCATTTCATGTGAGCTCAGCGCTGACATTGACTTTATTATCAGGGAGAGGCTGGAAAGAGTGGGGACTTGGGGAGTGCATGTGTATCTGAGTGCAGTATAGATTCACCAGAATGATAGCTGGGCAGAAAGGGGTCACTGGGAAGGGTGGGAAATGACCCAAACCCAGGGTTGTCCCCCTGGGATTTAGAAGGATCAGAAGGAATGAATGTTTTGAGACAATATTGGAAACTGCTGGGATGGAGAATGAGAAAGGCTTCTTGCTGCTTCTGGGTCTAGGATTAGAATCAACGTCCAAAACTCTAACAATACTCTGAAATCGTTTCAAGATTAAAATGAAGTCACAAAGCCTCCCATTTCTCTGTGTGATATTGCACAGATTATGTCTGACTGCCTCACTCACTGAACCTTTCAACCCCCTTCCCAGTCTTTCTGTCCCCTCCTTGCATCTTACTGTCCCACATCACTTTGTGTTCTCAGCAAACAGAACACAGGATCCCATCATCTCAGGCATTCAGAGTGTGGGATGTAGATAAATTAATGTTACTTCTGCAATTCTGCAATTATAATTGATTATATAAAAATATGTGAACTCACATCAGTGTGTAATTGTTTCAGCCAAGACCTGAGTCAACAAGAATGGAAACTATGTGGAGGAAATGCATAATTGTTTTTTTTGGATTAGCTAAAAATGTATGCAAGAAAGAAACGGGGCTGTAAGGCAATGGTAGAAATACAGGCACTCGATAAGATGCTGTGAAGAGAGGCAGTTACATTAGATATGCCTGTATCAACAGTAGGTATAAACATCAGTTTCCCATTTTGACAGAAACACAGTAACAAACCCCAATTAAAAGGGCTTAGTGATAAGATGCTGAGAGGGGCAGCACAGATGGAGGGAGGAGATAATGGTAAGGCAAGGATGTGCCCACAGCAGGATGAGGTCAAATGGCCTTGTGAGAACAGGAATAAGCATTTTGTCACAGACAAGGCCGGATAAGACAAGAGATAAACAGGAGTAATGGGTACCAGTCTGAGGGAAGTGGAGGATGTAAACGGGGGGGGGGAAATAATGAAGTAAGAAAAAATATGTAGGAACCAAATTATATAAATATCGAGTATTTGTTGAATTCAGTGTGTTTTGTCCCTGCCTTGTGGACATCACACCCACTTGCAAGTGTGAAATAAAGGGCACTACTGATTCAGAACTTGTCTTGGACTGAAATTATTGAAGTGAGTGAGCTTTACTTCTCACAATTGGGGGCTCGTCCGGGATGTTCTTCCATCGCCGGGGGGAATGGCTGGCCCTGGACATTGGGGAAATGAGTCCCGTTCCCCATTGAGGAGCGGTCTTGTGTCCCGGTTTAGTCCAGTCCCTTGGGCGACTGGTACGAATCCCACAAGAGAGACATCTGAATCCTACAGTGTGGGGAGGTCGATAGGAAATACGGCAAAAAGGGACCAGGCAACTCTGTGCACAGACCAAGGTAAGAAAATTGACTTTTAAGTATTGCCTTGGTGTCCGGGATTGAGTTTTAGTAGTTAATAAGGGACTAACGAAGGAACTCAATATGGGTTGTGCCGTGGGTAAGGAAAAAGCCTCCGGGAAAACAAAAGAAGAACAAGGCAATGGAAATGGAGGCGGGGTCCCTTACAACATACCTCCAGAAAGTCCGTTGGGCAGGATGTTGTGGAATTGGACAAGTAATACTTGTACAAGGGAGAAAGTTGATTAAATATCGTTGCTTTGTATGGACTAAGGAATCCATTCTTCGTCCTGCTGTCTTCTGGCCAAAGTCCAGGTCGGATGAAGACTGGGTTTGTAAATATCTGAATTTATATGTCAATGAGTGAGAGAGAGAGAGAATGAAAAGAGCTGTCCAGCTGGTAGAAAGTTTAACCCTTTGTGATTTGGTCTGAATGCACATTTGTTTGTTGGTGATTGAATGTTTGCGTTTTATTCCCTGGAGCTTGAGTTCCAGGACTGTTTTGAATCTGATTTTTATTATGGGAACTTAACATGATTTCTTTGAAGGTTAAGGATTCTACAGAGATTATGAAAAAAAATGGTGATAACTTCTGTTCCTTTTACAGGTCATGACTGCCTCACTATCAGTTTCTAACTATTCTCTTTTATTCTTACATAAAAGCGATTTATGGAGGACAGTTGAAGTTTCAGTTCAACATTAGATTGTAGTAAAAACGATACTCCATTGGTTAATATCTGTGACTTGGATTCAGCCATTGTTCATGCATTAGAAGTTTTTTTTTAACTTGAATAGACAAATTCTTTTAAGGCAGCTCTGATTATTTCACGACCTATAGTATTGTAATTGAGCAATGATTGGTCAGGGCAACATAAGAAAACTAATCTTGGATTTAAATTAAGGGACTAAAACTGAGTGATTACAGTGGATTTCAAAATTGGGAACTGAATGCATTTTAAATTTTAAATATTAAATTCTGAATAAATGAATGTAAATATATAAATATATTTACAAGTGAGGAACAGGCTTTAAAGTTAGTCAAGTGTGAATTGATGAATTGGTGTTTGAAGTTATGGGGAGCTAGAAATGTTGCAATATTTCTTTAAGAAAGAAAAAGGGGAAGAACGTAACGACTTATCCCCTTCGGGAGGTACCAATAGGGACAAAGAGATTGGGTTTGTGAGTGCCCCCCCTCACCAGTGGGGAGGTCAGAACATTTAAAAAGGAAATGAAGGTCCTGGTTGAGGGTCCGGTAGGATTGTTTGAATAAATTGATCAATTTTTGGGGCCCAGTCTGTATACGTGGGCTGAGTTAATGTCTATTTTGAATATACTATTTACTGGGGAGGAAAGGGGACTTATACGGGGAGCAGCCATTAAAATATGGGACAGGGAACACCCGATTGGAGATGGGGATGCTGGACAGGGAGAGACTAAGTTTCCCCTCAGAGACCCCCAGTGGGAAAATCAAAACCCGGAGCATAGAATAAGAGAGACAGTTCCGAAGTCGCAGAATCTGACTAAAGCCTTTGAAGTTAGACAGGAGAAAGATGAGACTCCTTCGGCTTTCTTGCAAAGATTAGGAGACTCAATGTGGAAATATTCTGGAATGAACCCTGAGGAGCCAGTGGCACAGGGTCTTTTGGAAGTACATTTTGTGACAAAGGCATGGCCAGACATACAGAGAAAGATACAGAAGATAGAAGGGTGGAGTGAAAAACCATGAGATGAATTGTTAAGAGAGGCACAGGAAGTGTTTGTAAAGAGAGAGGATGAGAGACAAAAACAGAAGGTGAAAATGATGGTAGCTACGGTTGATGAGGTAGTTAAGAAAAGAATGGATCCAATATTGAGCAACCGGAGCGGCGGGTGGCAACATGTAGGGCAGGGAGGGAGAGGACAAGGGGGAGCATTTGATAGAGGGTTCGAGTGACAGGGGCAGAGATGGAGGTCTCCACAGGAAGGATGCTATTATTGTGGAAAGATAGGGCATTTTAGGCGGGAGTGTCCTGATCTACAAATCTGTAAGGGAAGAAAGAGCAATTCCGCTTATGAATTTTGATGAAGAATAGGGGTGTCAGGGGTTCCTGCCTTCAGGGACCCACCAGGAACCCTTGAAATAAATTTAAAAAGGAAAGGGGACATTGCCTGTGAGCGACAATATCCCATTTCCATAGAAGGTACACGAGGACTGCAGCCAGTAATTGAGGGACTGATTAGAGATTGAGGAAGATCCCTCATGACCACAAATGCTTTCGTGTGATAGATTTAAAGGATGTCTTTTGGGTTTGTCCCTTGGCGGAGGAAAGATTTAGGGACGGCAAAAACAGCAGATGGGCATTGGATGTTACCTGATGGAAGGGAAATATTGAACAAAATGATGATGCGAGAGATTATGGCTGTCCTACACCAAGGCAGTCATTGGGGAGTACAAGCAATGTGTGATTTAGTTCTTAGGGAATATGGATGTAAAGGAATATATACAATTGCTCAATAAATGTGTGAGGGATGTATAATATACAGAAAGGTAAATAAAAAGGTCTTGAGAAAACAGACCCCGGGAGGAAGGGACCCAGGATTGAGACCCTTCCAGAGTATACAAGTAGATTATACTGAATTACCCAGAGTAGGGAGACTAAAATATATGTTAGTCGTAGTAGATCATTTATCCGGTTGGGTTGAGGCATACCCTCTAGCTACTGCCACTGCGAGTGGGGTGTCTAAAATAATACTGGAGCACAGAATTCCCCGATATGGGCTAGTATACACTATAGATTCCGACCAAGGAACTCATTTTACTTCTAAAGTGTTACAGGGGGTAATGAAAGGGTTGGGAATCTTCTGGGAATTCCATACTCCATGGCACCCGCCATCATCAGGAAGGGTTGAGAGAATGAACCAAACACTCAAACGACAGCTCTCTAAATTGATAATAGAAACCAGACTCCCTTGGACCAAATGTTTACCTATAGCTCTCGTGCGAGTACGAACAGCCCCACGGAAAGATTTCGGACTATCCCACTATGAAATCTTATTTGGATTACTTTATCTGGGAACGAACGGAGAATTGCCAATTCCTGTAACTAAAGATTTGTTCTTAAAGAAGTATATACTGGGCCTATCCTCCTCTTTGTCTTTCCTCAGGAAACAGGGTTTATTGGCACAGACTCCACCCCGAGAATTCACCGTTCATCCCATCCAGCCGGGAGATTGGGTCTCAGTAAAATCATGGACAGAGAATAAACTGCAGCCGGACTGGGAAGGGCCGTACCAGGCTCTTTTAACGACTGACACAGCAATAAGGACGGCGGAGAAAGGCTGGGATCACTACACTCGGATCAAAGGGCCAGTGGAATCTCCAGTTGAGGAAGAAGTCTGGACAGCCAAATCAACGCAAGACCCGCTGAAACTCAGACTAAAGAGACTTTGAATAACTGATTATACAGTGGCGACGCGAGCGCGGGATTATTTCTGTAGGATTGTATATTAAGTCGTTTTGTGCTTCAGCATGATGTTCAAAGTACTGGGAATGCTGAGAGTTATGATGCTAGCCCTCTTAGTTTTGGGATTTTGTCAAATATCATTTTCGTATGTATTATTAAAGGTTCCTGAGTCTGATAATCCACAAGTAATAGACACAGATGCATGTGTCTAAGTAAATTGTGGGGATGTAGATAATCAGAGATAGTACCGCAGTTCAGAGATACATCTTAAGTCCTATGGGGATGGCCTTGGGAATGGTACTTGGTATAATGGTCTCATCACAGTACACCGGACCCCCTTCCGACCAGCTCGCGATTGTCCCGATAAAAAGTGTAACCCAATATACCTGACAATAAAGAAAACCACATGGCACGAAGCAATTTGGGGGGGGGGGGGGGGGGGCACCTATGTGATACAATTAAATGAAACATTTGGGATAGAAATGAAAGCAAATGGGATGGATTTCGTGGGCTGTTGTTTTCGAATTAGCGTAGGACAGGAGAGAGAGACTGTGTCCAGTGTCCAGTGCACTGTAGGTAACAGAGAATGATTCCCTCCCATCTTCTGCTGTACTGCTCGTGTCTGTCTCAGAGTCAGCTCTGAAACATCTCCAGGACACTCCCATCCTCTCTCTGCCTGTCTCTGACTCTGTATCTGTGTCTAAAAAATGAGGTCTGCAGATGCTGGAGATCACAGCTGCAAATGTGTTGCTGGTCAAAGCACAGCAGGTTAGGCAGCATCTCAGGAATAGAGAATTCGACGTTTCGAGCATAAGCCCTTCATCAGGAATAAGAGAGAGAGAGCCAAGCAGGCTGAGATAAAAGGTAGGGAGGAGGGACTAGGGGGAGGGGCGATGGAGGTGGGATAGGTGGAAGGAGGTCAAAGTGAGGGTGATAGGCCGGAGTGGGGTGGGGGCGGAGAGGTCAGGAAGAGGATTGCAGGTTAGGAGGGCGGTGCTGAGTTGAGGGAACCGACTGAGACAAGGTGGGGGGAGGGGAAATGAGGAAGCTGGAGAAATCTGAATTCATACCTTGTGGTTGGAGGGTTCCCAGGCGGAAGATGAGGCGCTCCTCCTCCAGCCGTCGTGTAGTTGTGTTCTGCCGGTGGAGGAGTCCAAGGACTTGCATGTCCTCGGTGGAGTGGGAGGGGGAGTTAAAGTGTTGAGCCACGGGGTGATTGGGTTGGTTGGTTCGGGCGGCCCAGAGGTGTTCTCTGAAGCGTTCCGCAAGTAAGCGGCCTGTCTCACCAATATAGAGGAGGCCACATCGGGTGCAGCGGATGCAATAGATGATGTGTGTGGAGGTACAGGTGAACTTGTGGCGGATATGGAAGGATCCCTTGGGGCCTTGGAGGGAAGTGAGTGTGGAGGTGTGGGTGCAAGTTTTACATTTCCTGCGGTTGCAGGGGAAGGTGCCGGGGGTGGAGGTTGGGTTGGTGGGGGGTGTGGATCTGACAAGGGAGTCACGAAGGGAGTGGTCCTTGCGGAACGCTGATAGGGGAGGGGAGGGAAATATATCCTTGGTGGTGGGGTCCGTTTGGAGGTGGCGGAAATGACGGCGGATGATACGTTGTATGTGCAGGTTGGTGGGGTGGTAGGTGAGAACCAGTGGGGTTCTGTCTTGGTGGCGGTTGGAGGAGCGGGGCTCAAGGGCGGAGGAGCGGGAAGTGGAGGAGATGCGGTGGAGGGCATCGTCGATCACGTCTGGGGGGAATCTGCGGTCCTTGAAGAAGGAGGCCATCTGGGCTGTGCGGTGTTGGAATTGGTCCTCCTGGGAGCAGATGCGGCGGAGACGAAGGAATTGGGAATATGGGATGGCGTTTTTACAGGGGGCAGGGTGGGAGGAGGTGTAGTCCAGGTAGCTGTGGGAGTCAGTCGGTTTATAATAGATGTCTGTGTTGAGTCGGTCGCCCGAGATAGAAATGGAAAGGTCTAGGAAGGGGAGGGAGGAGTCTGAGACAGTCCAGGTGAATTTCAGGTCGGGATGGAAGGTGTTAGTAAAGTTGATGAACTGTTCAACCTCCTCGTGGGAGCACGAGGCAGCGCCGATACAGTCATCGATGTAGCGGAGGAAAAGGTGGGGGGTGGTGCCAGTGTAGTTGCGGAAGATGGACTGTTCCACATATCCTACGAAGAGGCAGGCATAGCTGGGGCCCATGCGGGTGCCCATGGCAACTCCTTTAGTTTGGAGGAAGTGGGAGGATTGAAAAGAGAAGTTATTCAGGGTGAGGACCAGTTCAGTCAGTCGAAGGAGGGTGTCAGTGGAAGGGTACTGGTTGGTGCGGCGGGAAAGGAAGAAGCGGAGGGCTTTGAGTCCTTCATGATGGGGGATGGAGGTGTACAGGGACTGGATGTCCATAGTGAAAATAAGGCGTTGGGGACCGGGGGAAGCGAAAATCCTGGAGGAGGTGGAGGGCGTGGGTGGTGTCCCGAACGTAGGTGGGGAGTTCTTGGACTAAAGGGGACAGGACCGTGTCGAGGTATTGGGAGATGAGTTCGGTGGGGCAGGAGCAGGCTGAGACAATGTTCGGTGGGGCAGGAGCAGGCTGAGACAATGTCTGTAACTCTCTCGCCCTGTCTCTGAAATGAGCTTCCCCATTCCGTCATTCACACTGGGGACATTACAAAACTGCTCCATTCCCTGTAACCCAGTTTGAGGTGACACTGAAGACATGAAATGTCCATTATAAATGTCCATCACTCAGTTACTTACCAGGCCAGGCCCCTTCCCACAAGGACATTGAGTGACTATTTTGCTCTTTATGACAAACAGAAAGTCCTCAGCCCTCACAGTCCTATTTCACTGGAATTCTGTAAATCATATTAATTGGCGGTAAGGAAGTTTGTCTGTGAGTGTTTTACTGAGATGACATCAGCAATCATGTGGACTACTTTCATCCTCAGACACCTTCCCAACGACAGTAAACAGTGTCTGCTTGTATCATCCTGACGTCGCCTGCTCTTCCCTGTTTACTCCATTGGCAATTTGTGTATCATCGGCACATTCTGATCATGTGTCCTGTTCAATGGAGGGAGGTACAAAGTAAAGGTCTCTTTCCACTGGCCGCATTAATGACCCTGTGTCAGGTGCAGCACAGAGAGAGCTCTCTATGATGTTGCAGTCAAATATCTGAAGGACAAGTATTCCCCAAGCAGAGACATAGAGTTAAACTCAGTTTGAACTGTCTCCAACACACACCCACACACACAGACAGACACAAAGACAGATGCCATCTCTCTCATACTCCATCTCCCGCTCTCTCTCTCTCCCATACACCATCTCACTATTGTTCTTTCCCACACCCAATCTCTCTCTCCCCCCTTTCTCTCTCTTCTCTTTCTCTCTCTCTCTCTCTCTCTCTCTCTCTCTCACGTACACTATGTTGGTTTCGTTCTTGTGTCTAAATGAAACAAGGGACATGAGTGGAGAATGGGATTAGGGAATTCAACTCCACCATCAGCCTTGATCATGTTGCATGCCAGAGTATGCTTGAGGGGCCGAATGGCCTACTCCTGCTCCTATCTTCTATCATCTATTGTCTATTTTTCTATGTGATGTCTATAGGTTCATTGACAAGACCCACGTTGGGTGAGAGAGAAAGATGTGTGGATGACCAAAGAGGCTGTGACCTGATATGGCAGCTTCACTGAGTGGGCAAGTCATTGGCAGATGGAATATAACGTGGAGAAATGTCCATGTGCAGCACAGATTTCCAAACTCACTCAGTGACAGATTAAAATCCTCATTCCCTGCCCAGTCCACACTTCCTGACCCAGGGAGGTTTTGTCCCTGAGGGAGGGCAGGTTTCTGTCTGGATATCATTACATTACAACATGAAGGTACTGAGTGTAACAGAGTTTGCTACATCCCATCTTGTCATTTACTTTGCTGTCTGTGTGTTGCGAATTATATTTAAAACGTTGGCAGGTGGAATAGAATGTAGTGGAATGTGATTTGCAAGAAGAATAGAAAAAGTAGAATTTTTGTATTTAAAATGGTGAGAAATTCTGAAATGTTATTGTCCAGGGGGTTTGTCTGATCTTGTACGTTAACATCAGAAAGTTAACATGATGGTAATGCCAACAAATAGGAGGACAAATGATACATTGAATGTTCTTATCAGGTGATTGGGTTCGGAACATGATCTTAACATGACAGTTAAGTTACAGACTGGAATCATATCGAAGTGTTCGGGGTGGTTTGTACATAGAATAACAGATAACTGGGAGTGAGTCACAAAGTAGAATATAATTAAAGGTTTTAGGGTATTTTATAAACAGAGTCACATCCACATGGGAGTGAGTTACACGTTGGACTCTAATCAAAGGTATTCAGTGTGGGTTTTTTAAATGCAAAATAATGTACAGAGTCCCTTATCAATGGAAGTCAGCTTCAGATTGGAATTTTATCGAGGGGATTTGAGTGCTTCTGTATAGAATAACAGATACCCAGGAGCAAGTTATTGACTTGAATTAAATTGTGGGGCTTGGGCGATTTATATAAGAGCTACCATATAACGAGAGTCTAACCCCTGACCGATCCTCAACTACTCCATGATTTCACCCTCACTGACCTCTGCCTGACCCATGAGCTATCCCCTGACTAACCTCGGACTGACATGTGAGTGACCCTCGCTGTCACTGATATCTGTCTGACCCTTCACTCATCCTTGACTGACTCACACTGAAGCCTGACTGACAATAATCCTCTCCAATCCCCTCACCTTCCTGACATGGAAATATATTGCCGTTCCTTCACTGTCATTGGGTCAATATCCTGGAATGCCCTCCCTGATGACATTGAGGGGTCTACCTGAGGCACTCTAACACATGCACACACAGGAACAATTAGTGACGCACATGCACCAACAAAAGGACTAACACCAAAACTCGATAGGTCTCTGTGCAATGGGCTCTCTGTGTTTTTTTTTCTTTTTTTTTCTTTTTTTTTAGTGGGGCAGCTGGTCCAAAGACAGTCCCCTTCCTCTCAGACACCTTCACGGAGGAGAGTCCTTGATGTTAGAAATGGGGAAAAGTGTTGTTTTTACAGATATAGAAAAAGCATACAGAAAAGGGGTACAGCAAGAGAACTATTAACTCTGCAGGTATTTAGGGAAGAGTATCTCTACTTTTCAGGGCATAATTATGGATCATTAAGTACTAACTTTAATGTAGATTTATTCAAAAAAATCATTCCTTTTACCATGATGTTTAAAACAACAGTTTCAGCAAAAAGCTAAGATTACTGAAACATATAAGCAACGCACGAAAAAGATACATTGTTAAGATGTATGTCCAAGAATGGAATGTACCTGTGGATAATGAAAGAAGTTACAAAGGGGAACATGGAGATAAGAGTTGAACCTTATGACAGCACGGGCAAGGGGGGAATTACCAACTTGGAAAGAAAGGGGCAATGGGCGTGGGGCATCGATGGGTAGAGGGGAAATAGTAAGAGAGATTGGGTCATTAGGAGTCTGGAGAGATGACCTCACTCAGCTCAAAGGGTATAATTGTATCCTAACCTAAGTTCTAATTTGCTTTCATTTGCTTATGCAATTGAAGCCCTTACTTGCAAGTTCGTAATAAAATGTCTTGTTTCCAGCTTTGGTGGTCTCGTCTAAATATTATTGCACTTTGTTTCTAACATTGAACACGCACACACACACTGATCTAGCTCCCTCAGAGCCAGCTCTCAGAGTGACCTGAACCTCTGACTCTCCGGTTTAGTTTATTTCCCCTTTCCCACACTCCTGCCTAACTGCGGTAGTGTTTATTTTTTCCCCAGCCCCCATGTTGTGTGTGTGCAGGTGTGAGACACAGTGAGGCTCTCTGTTGTATTGGAGGCTGTATCCATTAAATGGGGTTAACAACCCTCTATCTGCCTCTGCCTATTCTTCTTCTAGTTCAGTTTTAATAATGCTGTTGGTCATGTTGATGTGTATGTGTGGGCCCAGCTCTGCCTGCAATGGGAGAAGTTTAAATCAATGAATTAATTAAAATCTGATGACTCAATGTCTCTGTGCGTGTCCTCCTTGTGTTTAAAGTGATACAATGCCACCCTCTGCTGGCCGCCCCCCGCCACTGCACATGCGGCAGGTTTGTTTTGGGACAATTGGCTCCTGTCCCTGACCATTCTATTGGTTCGGACAGTCACACAATGACCTGAGTGACGCAAGTCTCTGCGCGGTGACATCACACAACTTGACCACACCCCTTTTGGGGGGGATCAACAGGGAGAAGACGGGCGGAGGCAAAAGATGACTCAGGCCGAAGACCTGAGATGAGGCAGAGCTCCTCCCTCTGGATTACAGGAGGTGGAATCAGGAAACATTCCGCGACTCCCTCGTCAGGTCCACACCCCCCACGCACCCAACCTCCACTCCCGGCACCTTCCCCTGCAACTGCAAGAAATGCAAAACTTGTGCCCACACCTCCCCCCTCACCTCCCTCAAAGGCCCCAAGGGATCCTTCCATATCCATCACAAATTCACCTGCACCTCCACACGCATCATTTACTGCATCCGGCGCACCCGAAGTGGCCTCCTCTACATTGGGGAGACAGGCCGCCTACTTGCGGAACGTTTCAGAGAACACCTCTGGGACACCTGCACCAGCCAACCCAACCACCCCATGGCTGAACACTTTAACTCCCCCTCCCACTCCGCCAAGGACATGCAGGTCCATGGCTTCCTCGATCGCCAGACCATGGCAACACGACGCCAGCAGGAGAGCGCCTCATCTTCCGCCTCGGAACCTTTCAACCACAAGGGATGAATGCAGATTTCTCCAGCTTCCTCATTTCCCCTCCCCCCACCTTATCTCAGTCCCAACCCTCGGGCTCAGCACCGCCTTTTTGACCTGCAATCTTCTTCCCGACCTCTCCACCCCAACCCCCTCTCCGGCCTTAACTCCTTCCACCTATCGTATTCCCAACGCCCCTGCCCCAAGTCCCTCCTCCCTACCTTTTATCTTAGCCTGCTTGGCACACCTTCCTCATTCCTGAAGAAGGGCTTATGCCCAAAACATCGATTCTCCTGCTCCTTGGATGCTGCCTGACCTGCTGCGCTTTTCCAGCAACACATTTTTCAGCTCAAGCGTACATTAAGCCTGGGATCTCAGACCGGAATCTTAATCCAGAGAAAATATATATTTAGTGTTTCAAACATTGGCAAGTAAACATCATCAAATTATTTTGTTAAGCTTTGTGAAGGGATACATTATTCCATTTTTCATCTCTTCTCTGAATTTCCTCTGGGTAACTGCATAAATAAAGGTGTTTGTGCAGCAACTCAGGAGCTGGAGCATGAAGCCAATCTCTCTTACAAATGTTGGCAGAGGAACTGGGTATCCCAAGTAATCAAAGCGTTTCTGTATGGAATAAGCAATGAACACCATCCATAACATGATGAAATTGCCAGATATAATAAATAACATAATCATGGATTTCCTCCGACTCCCCATCTCTGGGTCACTAACACTGTCCCTGGTCGTCTGAGCCCAGAGTCTCCTGCGAGCTCTGTTGGCTAATATAATGTTTCTGACAGTCAGTGTGTTTAACAGTAGAATCAAAATAAATGGAATGAATGGTGTTATTATGTAATGCATTAATTCAACGATAGTCCAAACAACTGAAACAAGTACATTTGGATGTACTCGACAAAACCATGGACTATTTGAAAGCCAATATTGCTTGTAATACATGAAATACCAGAAAATGTTTTTCAAACAACTCAGCACAGTCACTGTTCCTAAAACCACTCCCGCTGTTTTCTTGGTGCAATGTTTATTTCTCAGCTTTTGGCAACATATGGCCACAAACCGATCAAAGGTAAATGTGACCGTGAACCAGACAGAGCAGTCTGTGGCTGCATAAAGCAGAACCGCGTGGATGTTGCACAAGGAGACATAATGTCGGAAAAGAAACTCCGCCCGATATGTGATAGGAATTTGTCGTAGTATCAGATCGAAGATAATGACCAGGAGATCCGCCGTTGCCATAGCCACCAGGTAATGAGTGACACATTTGGAAAGGCCACACTCCCCCCGAACCAGGATCGTTATTGCAATCACATTAACTTGAAAGAAAAAGATAAATAAATTCATTTATTGCTCAGGTATAATGAAGAAATGCTTTTTATTGCTTCATTTAAAGTGCAATATTGAAACTCATTCTTAACGGGTATCCCATGTTCTTGCCTCAAACTGAAACTTTTTCACAAATTCGCTATTAACATTTCAATCTGGATGGATTCTAAATGTGGTGCTTGTCAGAGAATGGAAAAACTGCAGTCAAAGGCAACGATAACTGCAGCCAAAAAAAAATCAGAAAGCCATGTGTACCAATGCTCATGCATTGAACGAATCAAAAAGAATAACATGTAGAGAAGCAGTGATGACCCTCGAATAAACTGTTTCGTGGATGAATGCAACAATGAGAAACTGTCACAATAGCAGTTACAACGACATCTGCTTTGATCATCCCTGGGAAGGAGTTACAGAAACAACGTGAACAATCAGCTCCCTCAGTCAGAGGGCATAACACTTGCTTGATGATCTGCTCTCTCATGCCAACTGAGCGATTAAGACCTGCACTCAGCAGTAATGTTCTGAAGGAAAGGGGTTAATTGCAGGAAAAGCTGTGTTTTAAACAGGCAGCTAACACCAAATGTAACCAGAAACAAAGGAGTTCCTTCTGATGAGAAGACAAACTGCAGACTCGAGGCCTCCAAAAATCTAATGAATGTTGGTGATGAAAGAATTTATCCAATCATCATATCATCACTTCACAGACTTCAACGGGAGAACATTGTGCAAGGATCCAACAGCAGAACAACTAAACTGTACAAGCCTCTGGACAAGGATCGAACCCTGGGCACTTGCAGAGACAGACCACGGTTGATTGAAATCCTTGTCAGATTTCACCATTAATCAGCTCAGAGTGAAGTTAGGTCGTGTGCCTTATACCTGCTTACTTGACAGATCTTAATAAAGTTTAAATTATTGTTTCAGTATTTGATTTTCTGTGAGATTCCTCACTAAGTCGCCAAATGAAAGATGAATTGTGCTGAGTTTACCCACAGACATGGATTAGTGAAACATGATGAAAACAAATATTTTTCACCAAATACAAAAGATGAAACATTGTAAATTGGAGCCACATTTTCTAACAATAGAGACAAATGTTGGAATAGAATCGAGCCATTCAGTGTCTTCAAAGTTTTAATCCACTCAAGTGGGTCATGGAGACATTTTACGAATTGCTCATTAATTTTTTTAACCCCATTCCACAAGGAAACCAGTTGGATGGCAATGTTGGAAGAAGCAAAGAGAAAAACAGCATGGCATATACCGAGACAGGAGCAAAGAAATGCAGGAAGGAAGAGGAAAGTGGAGAGATGGAAAGAAAGGAAGATGGGGAGAAAGAAAGGAAAAAGTGGCAATATGATGCAGGGACTGTTTCTTCGCCTGACAAATGGTATGATGTTAATGAATTCTTATTGAAAAACGGAATTCTTATTGATGGCTGGTCATTGCTGAAACGCAAGGCAGATCAAAGAAAAGTGTCACAATAATTAAGATAACACATCTGGTTGTACTCCACTTCTTACAACATCATCCTGAGGATGTCACTTACCCGGGACACCAACAGCAGCTAAGACCGGGTAGTAAATCCTCTGTATATCAGTGATCGCCCACAAAATCTTCAGCTTGACCATAAAACTAAGAGACATGGTTTCGCTTTTGTAAATTATAGTTATTTTGATGATTCTTGTCAGGGATTGGCCAGTTCTCTCTTTGAGAGATTGAGAAAACTTCCATTATTTATAGGAGGCAGAATTCATCGGATCAGAAAATCAATTCCCAAGTTAATGAGCCTAATTACAACTCCAAACAAAAGTAACAAAATTAACAGCTGTAAGGGGAGTGTGTACATGAGCAGGACATGTCCTGACCAGTTAACCCTATCCCTTTCCCCCAATTACAATCATTTGCCCAATTCTGCATATTAACAGAATAGTCCATTTTCGACAATTCTAAAAAAGATATCTTCTGAACCATATCAACAGTGGGTAGTAAGAACAAATTAACTGAAGAAATTATAATGGGGGAGTTTAATTGTCAGTACATAGAGTAATTCAATGGGGATGTTCACTGAGGGTACAGTCACTGATTTCCCCACCAGCAACTTCCTGGAGCCATTGACTAGAAACTTATCTAAACTAGCCTCATAAATGCTCTGGATGTTTTAGTACCTGGTGGGATGAAGGTGAGTCTGGGTGCAGCAGCATTTATTTCCTGTCCCTAGTTATTCTCCAGAAGGTGGGGGATGGGCTGCTTTCTCCATCCCTGCAGTCCATGTGCTGTAGGTGGACACATACTGCTTCCAGCAAGTCCGAAGCTTAGAATACTGCACTCAGTAAGTCACCTACTGGCTCCCCAAAGCCTGTCTCACATCTGCAAGGCAAAACATAGGAATGTAATGGAATACTCCCCACTTGCCTTGAAACTTTGCATCAGGTCCTTTCCCATTTGAAAAGACTCAAACCATCCCCTTCAGAGGTGAGCAGAGACCTGGGGAATTTAAAACCTCTGAGGGAGGAGCAAGTATCAATTGGTTCAGTTCGAGAGAAAGTGTGAGCAGATTCATTCGTCTGGGTAAACTATGAGGAACTTCAGTTGTGTGAATAGAATCAAGAGATGAAGATTGTTCTTCAAACAGAATTTTTGAAAAAGTAGTTGTGGGATTAATATGAATCACAGAGTCATAGAGATGTACGACACAGAAACGGACCCTTTGGTCCAACTCATCCATGCCAACCAGATATCCCAAACCAATCTAATACCATTTGCCAATACCTGGCCCATATCCCTCCAAATCCTTCCGATTCATATACCCATTCAAATGCCTTTTAAATGTTGCAATTGTACCAGCCTCCACCACTTCCTCTGACAGCTCACCCATACACGTACCACCCTCTGCGTGAAACAGATGCCCCTTCCATCCCTTTTATATCTTTCCACTCTCATCCTAAGCCTATGCCCTCTAGTTTTGGACTCCCACGCTTTGTCTATTTATCCTATCCATGCCCCTCATGATTTTATAAACTCTATAAGGTCACCCTCAGCTTCTCACGCTCCTGGGAAAACAACCCCTTCCTGTACAGCCTCTCCATGTAGCTCAAATCCTTCAACCCTGGCACCATCCTTTTAAATCTTTTCTGAATGCGTTCAAGTTTCACAAGATCAGAATTGCACGCAATATTCCACCAGTGGCCGAATCAATGTCCTGTCCAGCTGCAACATGACCTCCCAACTCTCATACTCAATATTCTGACCAATCAAGGAAAGCATACCAAACGCCTTCTTCACTATCCTATTTACCTGTGACTCTACATTCAAAGAGGTATGAACCTGCATTCCAAGGTCTCTTTGTTCAGCAACACTCCCTAAGACCTTAACAATAAATGTATAAGTCCTGTAGTACCTCGCATTCATCTAAATCCAGTTCCATATGCTGCTCCTCAGCCCATTGGTCCATCTGATCAAGATCCCATTGTACTCTGAGGTGACCTTCTTCGTTGTCCACTACACCTCCCATTTTGGTGTCACCTGGTGTCATACGGGTACACAATACATGGGTGTTCCAGACACAGTTGGTAATGAATAAATAATGTTCCCACAGATGACAAACACATCTCCATAGATTTTAAACATTTGGTGAAAGAAGCAATGGAGACATGGGAAAAGGTCAATCCTGCAGCTAATTGTTTGCCTCTGGGTGCACTGCCTCAGATTATGATGGATACAGATTCAATGGAGGCGTTCAGGAGGGAAGTGGCAGGACATAGCCATCAGGTTTTGGCGGTGTTCATAGACCTTTCCCGGAGGTATGAAAAACGATCGAACAGACTGGTGTGCTCTTCCACAGGAGCAGAGGCGATTGAGAGGAGGCATGGATGAGATATTTCCAATCATCAGGAGCGTAGACAGCACAGACAGGAAGGAACATTTCCCCTTGATGGATAGAGCAAAGTCTGGAGGGGAGGGGGTGTGGTGTCGATTTAAGTTAAAGGGCAGCACATTGAGAGGAGATGTGAGAAAACAAAAATCTCTTCACCCAGATGGTGGTGGGAATCTGGAACTTCCTGCCCGTAGAGACAGACACACTCACAACATTGAAGAGTTATTTTGAGAAGCACATGTGTTGCCAAGTCACACAAGGCTATGGGCCAAGTGCTGGGAAATGGGATTAGAATAGATAGGTGGTCGTTTCTGACTGGCACAAATGTGATGGCCAAAGACCTCTATGACTCTATGACTTAATGCAGCACATTTCCCAAGGACCCCGCTGCATCTCCACCCGTGACGATGCCGTCACTTTACTTTCAAACCGTTATTTTATGCTGTGTTTTTTTGAAGAGAGGTTGTAAAGGCAGAGCTGCCAAACTGGCTACTGGAGACGGTTCCAGTAAATAAGGTAGGAGGCCTTTCCGTTACTTTTAAACGTTGGAACAATGGAGGCAGCTTCAATGGGAGTGGCCAGCTCTCACAGACCAGACTTTCTCGTTTGTATTTTAGCTGGAGCAGTCAGAAGCTATCTGGGGTCCCAGAAGAGTTGGGAGCTTCATTGAATGATTCCTAGCTGGTACTTTTTCTGGGATCTCTTTTGATGCTTTGTTCCACCAGGATTGAAGAACTGCATTTAAGAATCTGTGCCTGAATTGGCCGTTTTGCCAAGCGGTGTGTTTATGGGATGTTACCATATTGGAACTGTTTATTAGTAATAGGTACCCCACTTATTATTCAGTTAAATATTCCAATAGCCGAGTTTTTCTAAATTCCTCTTTATTTTGTTTGTATTTTAACTGGAGTGTTTAAATCTATTGTGTTTCACTTAACGTTGGGTCGTTTGACCAATCGCATTGTATCTGGAACACGCACTTCACATCTACCTTTAAAATTAAAAAAGGTGAGGGTCCAGGCGACCTTCATTAAATATCTTCAGGGGGTCTGGTCTGGTCCATAACAAATGTCAGGGTCACAATGTCTCATTCCAAGTTGGGTTTAGGATTGTTGGACTTGAAGGCAGCAAGTGGTAGGTGTTAGTGTCTATTGTTTTGGATGTTTCAACCTATTTTTGGGGTTGGACAAAGTGACGTTTGGGGGATTTGCAAAAACTGAGCAAATCAAAGCTGTTGGACCTGGCCAACAAGCTGGAGTTGGGGTTTGTAGACAAGCTGGAGTTGGGGTTGACAGGGTCTGTGAGAAAAGGGGAGGTAATTGCAGCAATAGCTCGACATTTAACATTGCTGGGAATGCCACTGAAATCTTTGGAAATGGCTCGAATTCAAATGCAGCTTGAACATGAAAAGGAAATGCAACATTGTGAATTGCAATTAAAAGAAGAGAAAAGAGAAAGGGGGAGAGAATTTCAAATCAGAAGTTAGCAATGAGAGAGGCAAGTCAACTTAAAAGGATGGGGGTGGAGTTAGAAGGGAGGTTGCGTGAGCGGGATAGTGATCATGAGCAAGCCCATGGTAGCCAAAGGCCAGATGGGTATCTGTTTAAATATGTCCAAGCATTGTGTAAATTCTATGAAACAGATGTAGAAGTGTTTCTCAATTCATTTGAGAACGTAGCTCAACAAATGAAGTGGCCGGTGACCATGCGGATATTGATGATCCAAACAAAGTTGGTGGGTCGAGTAAGTGAGGTTTTCGCATCAAAGGAATGGATAACGATCTGGCTCGGAGGGTGAATAGCTGTTAATGGGGACTGTTAGTTGGTAACGGTGGGTTCTGTATACTAGTAGACTATGTGATAACACGGCCCGGCGTGGAGGGGTGAGGGTAAGGACTTGGGAGAGCTCAAGCCCTAAAGTTGTTGAACTCAATACCAAGTCCAGAAAGCTGTGGAGTTGCTGGGGGCAAGATGAAGCGCTATTGTTCCAGCTTGCTCAGAGCTTCGCTGGAGCACTACAGCAAGCCTGAGACAGAGATGTTGGCCAGCGAACAGGGTGGGGTGGGGACGTGGCAGGCAATTGGAAGCTCGGCATCTTTTTGTCGGGCAGAACATAGGTGTTCCCCAAAGCAGGCACCCAGTCTACGCTTTGTTTCCCCAATATACAGGAGACCACACAGTGAGCAGCGAATACAGTAGACTAGACTGAGTGAAGTGCTTCACCTAGAAGGTGTGTTTGGGGCCTTGGATACTGAGGAGAAAGGAGGTAAAAGGACAGGTATAACACCTTAGGCAGGGGAAGGCGTGGTGAGGCTGTGGGGTGGGGTGTTGGTCGTGAAGGAAGAGAAGCCCAGGGTGTCCCAGAGGGAACGGTCCCTGTGGAAGGCTGACAAGGGAGGGGAGGGGATTGCGTGTCTGGTGGTGGCATCTTGCTGGAGGGGGTGGAAATGCCAGCTACTGATCCTCTGGATGTGGAGGGTGGTGGGATGGTCGGTGAGAACAAGTGGGAACCTCTCACTCGCGCGGGAGGGAGGAGAGGGGGATGAGGGCTGAAGTGTGGGAGATGGATGGGATCCGTCTGAGAATCCTGTCAACAACAGTGCCAGGGAATCCTCTGCTCAGGAAGAAGGTGGACACTTTGGAGACTCCCTTGTCGAAGTCAGCCTCTTTGGAACAAATGTGACGGAAACGGAGGGACTGGGAGAATGGGATGGAGTCCTCACAGGAAGCAGGATGTGAGGATGTATAGTGCAGGCAGCTGTGCGGTGGGTTTATAGTGTATATTGGTGCCCAGTCTATCCCCAGAAATGGGCACAGAGATGTCAAGGAAGGGAAGGGAGGAGTCACAGATGGATGAAGTGAAGGTAAGAGTCTGGTGGAAATTGGAAGCGAAATCAATAAATGGTTCCAGTCCTAAGCTGTCATGGACCAGGCCAGAGCCCGTCCAAATATCTGAAAATGTAGCCTAGCCCCTAACTTTTTCCTATTTTAAAGGAAGACGTGAAGTGTGTGTTATCGATGTGATGCAGCTGTTCAAACCACTCGGCTTTAAACAGAATTTATTTAAACACTCCAGTTGAAACATGAGCAAAAGAAAATGGACTTCAGAACTTATATCGGACCAGATACAGCAATTATTATTAATTAACTGTTCCGAAACTGTCGCATTCCATAAAATACCACTTGGCAAAAAGCTAAATTCAAACACAGATTCTTCCAGGCTGGAGGGAACCACACCCAGAGAGAGATTTCAGATAAAGACAGAGGAATCCTTTCCTGAAGCTTGCAACTCCCCTGGACTCTCACATCTTGTGATTGCTCCAGCTAAAACAAACTAGAAATCACCTGAACTGGGAGACCTTGCCACTCCCCTTCCATTATTAAACTACACGCTTCAGCCCCTCCACCTTTATGAGCTCTCCTCAATAAAACCAAGGAACACTAAACTTCTGTTGTTCCACAGACGGGGGGAGGGAAGCAGTGCCGATGATACCGTCGATATAACGGAGACAGAATAATGGGTAGGGTCAGGAACAGGAGCGGAACAAGCAATGTTCCACATAACCCACAAAGCGGCAGAAGAAACTGGGGCTAATGCGGGTTCCCCTGGCAACCCGTCTGACCTGAAGAAAGTGAGAGGAGTCAAAGGAAAAGTTGCTCAGGGTGAGGATGAGCCCATCACAGGGATAAAACAGAGAGCTTTACAGGGTAGAGGCCGTTCAGCCTCAGGGAGTGGAAGGTCAGGACGGATGGTGAATACCATGACAGGGAGGTGAGGCTGGGCTAGGGAATGGAGTCAGAGGGAACGGGTGGGGAGGAAGGTTCCAGAAGGCTGTGGGGATCTCGAAGTTGTTGCAGCTTGTGCACCTTGATGCCTCAGAGGAAAAGGAAAGGAAGAAGTTTCTCGGGTGGTGACAGGTGACACTGCAATGTAAGTCTCTCTCTTCCTCTTTCCCATTGCCATGAGCTCTGTGCTCCAATCTTTTTCCTTATCTTCACCTTCCTGTTGATCGGCTTCTTTGGCTTCACCTTCTTCCCAGTGCCGGAGACTCGGAGAAAGATCTTTGACCAGATTGTGGCCATTTTCTGCAGAAACCCTTCTCTCCTGGACCAGGAATTCAAGCAGAACAGCACCGCACTCGCATCCCTTGATGATGGCTCCAGAGTGTGAGAGAGGGAGTGTGAGAGAGGGAGTGTGTGTGTGTGAGAGAGGGAGTGTGAGAGAGGGAGTGTGAGAGAGGATGTGTGTGTGTGTGTGTGTGAGAGAGAGAGAGAGGGAGTGTGAGAGAGGGAGTGTGAGAGAGAGAGTGTGAGAGGTGAGAGGGGGAGTGTGAGAGGGGGATTGTGAGAGAGGGAGTGTGAAGGGGGAGTGTGAGAGAGGGAGTGTGAGCGAGAGAGTGTGAGAGGGGGAGTGTGAGAGAGGGATTATGAGAGAGGGAGTGTGAGAGAGGGAGTGTGTGTGTGTGAGGGAGAGAGAGACAGAGAGAGGGAGAGGGGAGGAGTGAATGTGAACATGAGGGAGCCAACAATGGAATAAGAGGTGAGAGGACAGTTTAAACTCAGCCTCACGGTTCACTTTAAATTGACTTTTTAGCAGCTGTTATGGCTCTCCAGCGTTAAATTAAACAAAGTGTTGTGTGTCTTTTTTAAAAATCTATGATAGTATTTGAAGAGACATTGGAGGGAAAAGATGGAGAAGGAGAGAGTGAGAGAGTGAGTGAAATGGATTCCAGGAATCTGGCTCCATCTGCCCAGTCGAAACCAAACAAGGAAAGGGATAGTCACAATAAACAGACAGACGGCCATTCGGCTTTGACTGTGGAGTTAGGGGTTGGAGGGGATTACAGAGATAGGGAGGGGTGTAGGGGCTGAGGGGCTGACAGAGATAGGGAGGGGTGTAGGGGCTGAGGGGCTGACAGAGATGGTGGGGGGAATGGGATGGAGGAGGTTACAGAGGTAGGGAGGGGTGTAGGGGATGGAGGAGGTTACACAGATAGGGAGGGTGTAGAGGCTGAGGGGCTGACAGAGAGGGGAAGTGGTGTAGGGGTTGAGGGGCTGACAGAGATAGGGAGGGGTGTAGGGACTGAGGTTCTGACAGAGATAGAGAGGGGTGTAGGGGATGGAGGAGATTACAGAGACAGGGAGGGGTGTAGGGGATGGAGGAGGTTACAGAAATAGGGAGGGGTATAGGGGCTGAGGGGCTGACAGAGATAGGGAGGAGTGTAGGAGATGGGGGAGGTGACAGAGATAGGGAGGGGAGTAGGGACTGAGAGAGATAGGGAGGTGTGTAGGTGTTGAGGGGCTGTCAGAGACAGGGAGGGGTGTAGGGGATGGAGGATGTTACAGAGCTGTGGAAGTTTATAGGGGCCAAAAGGAAGTTTCCCAGTTAGAAATGTAGAAGAGAGCTGGTGGAAGTTACTGGGATGGGGAGAGATGAGAGATCTGGTGGGTGTTACTGGGATGGGGAGGGATGGGAGAGCTGGTGGAAGTTACTGGGATGGAGAGGGGTGGGGGGTGCTGGTGGGTGTTATTGGGATGGGGAGGGGTGGGGGTGCTGGTGGGTGTTACTGGGATTGGATGAAAAGACACAGAGCCCTCTTCCAGAAGTAGACAAGTATTTCTCCAGATGAAGAAAGTGAAACCCATTCTCTCAGTAAATAACACATTGTTGTGCGAGCGAGCTTGCTGTGCTCCAAGTGTCTGCTTGTTTCGCCCTTAAAAGATTGTTCAGCTGCTGTCATTGAGTGAAAGCACTGGTGACCAGGAGAGAATGCTGCAAAGGCAGCAGGGGTTATGCCCGAAATGTTGATTCTCCTGCTCTTCGGATGCTGCCTGATCTGTTGTGGTTTTCCAGTACCACACTCTCAACTCGGATCTTCAGCATCAGCAGTCCTCACTTTCTCCTAGAACGCTGCCAATACAGAGCAGCCCCTGGAAACAATTAACATAGACCCCTTTTGGAAGATTTCTCTGAAGGTACAGTTACACCCAGCCAGGTCTCTCCAGTCCCATCCCCCACCAACACAAAGGACGAAGCTCCTGGTGAGAGGCTGATCTTTCTGGCTATGAGTCACTTTGCCAGCGAGGGGATTCAGGGCAGTGGCCATACATTGGAATGTTCAGGTTCAAGACCCATCTGCAATGGAGCAGAACATGTCCAAAAAGCAAGTTTATTTTTTAAAGACAATAATTAAAATGGAGTTTGATCGCTGAGTGTGGCTGGTTTGGTTTGCAGCTAAAGCACATGAAGGAACACCAAGAGCACAGCTGTCAATTTAAGTTCATTAACTTAGTCATGTGGAAACATTGGTGCTTTTGCTAACTTCAAGTCATGTCCGTTGAGACTTTCTGCGAATCTATTTCTATCGTTACAGTAAGACACAAGCAGCTTAATTGCCTGTTGAGGGAGTTCCTGCTGTAATTTCTGTCCGACCGTGAACCCACAGTTGTCTTGGTGGGCCACTGAGCTCGGCACGGCCAGCCACTGGGACGTTTTGTGAGCATGTACAAATATTTTTTTGACTACATCTATGTTTCTTATTCCCCACTCCTCGCAGCTGTTGGGGTTCCTGGTAAGTGTGGGTTGGAATTAGTTTGAGACAGTAATTGTTTTGAGTCCAGGATGACTCTTCTTCCAAGTCCCACTGAGTTTCTCCAAGATTTCTGTTTCTCACTTCAGTTTTCCAGCAGGGCAGAGTTTCTGCATTTATTTTGCACCTCGCTCGAAATTTTCGATGATGTTTACATTTGTTGGTGAAAAGTGTCATGGTTTGTTGAAGGTTTTCACCTTGCTCTCATCAGGACCATTTGCAAGAATCCCAATTGAGGGCAAAGCCACCATGTAGACTTCACAAGAACATGCAGGATAACTGTTGGTGTTCCCCTTGAATTGGTATTCTTGACAATGGACTTGATGACAAGACAAAAACCTTCAACAAGCTGAATTCTATTTTCAGCAAGTCATAGACTTGGAGAGATCAATGATCAAGGGAGAGGAGGGGGGTGGGTTGGGATGAAGATTTAAAGTGAGGTGCAGGAGATTTGGGAAGGGATGTGAGGAAAGATTTTCTTTTCACCCAAGATGGGGAGGGAATCTGGAACTCACTATCTGTAAGGGGGGGCAGAGGCAGGAGCTCCCATAATGTTGAAGACATATTGAGACGTACACTTGCAATGCCAAAGTATTAAAGTGTATGGGCCAAGTAGTGGAACATAGGATCAGAACAGTTAGCTGACAGTTTATGACCAACACAGACTTGAAGGGCTGAAGGGCCTTTTCCTGTTGACACAGCAGAAGGTCCATTGCTACTTTATCCCCTCTCTCCAACAGCAACTCATCATCTCCGTTATTTCCACCTTTTCTCAATGATCTGCATTTGTGAAAAACAAACTTGTGTTAAGCATCCATTTCATTTCTGAATACATAAAATCAGCCCATCCCACGCTGTAGGCAGCAGCATCTACACCCTATCCAGTTACTGTGTAGAAATAATGTTCTCTTGTATGGAACTGAGTTTCCTTCTCTTCTGATATCAGGCAGGTCTTGTTTTCCATTCCTCTGCTACAGGGGACCATGTTCGCAACTATTCTCCCCTGTTCCTGAACCCACTTGAATTCGGAATACCTTGAACAAAACTCCTTCCAGACTTCTCCGCTCCCAGGAAAATAGCTCCACCTTCTCCAATCTATCCAGGAACCAATTCTCGTAAAAACCTCATTATACACTCTCAAATCACTTCACATTGTTCCCGAGACGTTTTGCCCTGATTGAGACACAATACTGCAGTTAAGGTGGTTTTTGATACAAGTTACTTGTAAAGTCCTTGCTTTCTGTTCCCTACTCACTTAATGTCAAAGCACAAGATGCTGCAAACTTTATTCACTGCTTTCCCAACATGCCATGCCACCTTCAATGATTTGTGCTCAGATCCCCGGAGTTCTCTGACACCTTGGAATTGCAGCCGTTTCTTTTTATTGCCTCTCCTCACACCTGCTGCCAAATGGATTAATTCCCCCTTCTCAGCATTGCCTTTTGTGTCCATGCATTCTGCCTTTGTACTTTGGACGGTTAACACTCCCACCATCAACACTTTACAATCCTCTGAAAGAATCGTCTCGTCCACAAAAGTTGAAACTGTGTCTCGTACAATCAGATCTGTGTCACTGATATTCATCAGGAAAGCCCCAGGTCCTGGAATAGAGCCCTGGCTCTCCCCATTATATACACACATAGGGGAAGGCAGCAGATGGGTTAGAATGCACACACATATGCACTCACGTACTCTGACACACACACACACACACACTCCTACACACAAATACACACAGGCACGCTCTACTACACACACACACACACACACACACTCACACACACACACACTCACACATGCACTCTCTCACAGACTTGTATCCCTTTACACTCACCGAAACACATATACACTCTCTCTCACGCACTCACATCCCCCTCCCCCTGCCCCCGTCAGTTCAACACCGGCATCTCCAAACCATCCTTCCCTATCCATGTATTTGTGCAAATGCCTTTCAAATGTTGTTAACATACCTGCCTCAGCACTTCTTTTTAAAATTAGATGCCCTTCAGCGTGCAAATAGGCCCTTCGGCCGGACAATTCCATGCCGACCATCCGAACAGTAACCCACCAAGACCCATCTCCCTCTGACTAACGCACCTATCACGATGGGCAACTTAGCATGGCCAATTCACCTGACTTGCACATCTTTGGACTGTGAGAGGAAGCCCATGCAGACACGGGGAGAATATGCAATCTCCACACAGACAGTAGCTCAAGTAGGGAATCGAGCCCAGTCCCTGGCGCTCTCAGGCAGCAGTGCTAACCACTGAGCCACTGTGCAGCCCCACACTGCTGGCAGCTCATTCTATATACGTACCACGCTCTGTTCAAAAAAAGTTATCCCTCAGGTTCCCTTCTATTCTTTCCCCACTAATCTTTTACTGATGCCCTCTAGTCCTCAATTGCCCAACTCGATTTAAACGAGACTGTGTGCATTGACCCAGTCCATGCTGATCATGATCTTATACATCTGTACAAGTTCACCCCCACCACACCAGTCTGCGATGCTTCAAAGAATATAGTTTTAGCCTGTCCAAACTCTCCTGAAAACTCAGACTGTTGAGTCCAGGCAACATCCTTGTAAATTTCTTCTGCACTCTTTCGAGTTTAATAACATCCTTCCAGTAGCAAGGTGAGCAAAACTGAACACAACACTCCAAGTGTGGTCTCGGCAACTTCCTGTACAACTGCAACATAACTTCCGAAACTCTATGCTCAGTGCCCTGACTGATGAAGGCCAGTGTGTCAAAAGCCTTCTTCCCTGCCCTGTCTAACTAGGACTCCACTTAGGGAGAACTGTGCACCTCAACTCCAAGGTCCCTCTCTCCTACTACACTCCTTCAGGCCCTACCATCCACTATGAAACCCCTCCCATGATTTGACTTTCCAAAAGGCAAGATCTCATAGTTATCAATATTAAACTCCATTTGCCATTTCTCAGCCCACCTCCCCAGCTGATCAAGGTCCTGCTACAATTTCTGATAACCTTCCTCACTGTCCATGAATCTGCCTATTTTAGTGTCATCAGTAAACTTAATAATCATGCCCTTGGACATTCTCATCCAAAACATTGATATCAATAACAAACAGCAATGGGCCCAGCTCCGACCCCTGAGGCACTCCAGTCTGACAAGCATCCTTCCACTATTACTCTCTGCTTCCTGCCATCAAGGCAATTGTGTAACCAGCTCCCCCGGATTCGATACGATCTAATCTTCCAGAGCACCCTCCCTTGTGGAACCTTATCAAAGGCCTAACTGAAATCCATATGGACTACGGCTTCTGCCCTGCCCTTGTCAACTTTCCTGGTCACTTCATCAAAGAACACCAACAAATCTGTGAGGCACGGTCTCCCATTCACAAATCTGTGGTCACTAATCCAAATCAAACCATGATTTCCCAAACGCATGTATTTCTTATCTCTCAGAGTCCTCTCAAGTAACTTACCCACCACAGATGTTAGATTTACTGGTTGGTTGTTCACATGTTCATCTTTCTAGCCGTTCTTGAATAATGGCACAATATTCGCTACCCTCCAGTTTTCAAGGACCTCACCCGTAGCTAACGATGATGCAAAAATATCAGCCACGGCCCCTGCAGTTTCTTCTCTCGCGTCTCGCAGTGTTTATATAAATATTTGTCAGGACCAGGAGATTTATCCACCTTCTCCAGTAAATTCCTATATCCTCCATGTACCTCCAGGGATTCTCGAGATCCCAGCTGCCTGTATCTGAGCCATGCCAATATTTTTCCAGGTGAAAGCCTCAATATCTCTTGTCATCCAGGATTCCCTATTCCTGCCACCCAATCCTTTCACCCTCACAGGAACATACACACCTTGTACTCCAGCAATCTCCCTTTTAAAGGCCTCCCACTTGCTGGAATTTCCTGAACCTGCAAACAAACTGCTCCAACCAACCCCTGTAAGCTCTTGTCTAATTCCATCAAACTTCACCTTCGCCCAATTCAGAACTTGAACCTGTGGATCAGTTTGGTCCCTCTGCATAACTATTGTGAAATGAATAGAACCATGGCCACTGGTCACAAAGTGTTCCCCCACTGTTCTTTGCTCTGTGTCCCCTCTGTGACCTGTCCTGCCCCATTTCCCAAAAGGAGATCGAGGTTTGTCCCTTCCTGAGTAGAATCCTCGATATACTGCTTGGGGAAACCTTCCTGAATGTACTTAACAAATTCCTCCCCATCTCAGCCATTAACGCTATGGCATTCCCAGTCTATGACGGGAAATTAAAATCTATGTCAACCCTATTGCTCCTGCAAGTGTCCCCAGTCTCCCTGCATATTTGTTCCTTCAATTCCCGTTGACTGTTTGGGGTCCTATAGTCCAACCCCAATAACATCACCATCCCCGTCTGATTTCATAGCACCACCCACAAACCCTCACTGGATGACCCTTCAGTTATTTCATCTCTGATTACTGCTGTGATACTCGGCTTAATCAAAAAGGTATCTTCCCTCCCCTCCACCCACACTCTCTGTCCCACCTGAAGCTCCTGTACCCTGGTACGTACATGGAAGTAGATGCAATTTAATCCAATAGGTATTCCTCGCTCCCTGTCATGTTCCAGTCTGACCTGTCTTCAAATTCCTCTTTCTGATTACTGTATCTCCTTGAGCCTCACATTTGCCTCCCTGCTGTTGAGGATCCCACGCCCCTGCCAATCTAGTTTAAACCCTCCCTTGGAGCATGAGCAAACCTGGCTGCCAAGATATTGGTCCCCTTCCAGTTTAGGTGTAACCCGTCCCTCTTAGACAGGTCAACACTGCCCCAGAAAAGATCCTAATGATCTCCAACTCTGAATCCCTGCCCCTTACACCAATTCTTTAACAACACATCCATCTGCCGTATCCTCCTGTCCTTCCCCTCACTAGCACGTGGCATTCGAAGTAATCAGGAGGTTATCACCAATGAGCACTTGGTTTTTAACGCTCTTCCTTGCGCTCTATAATCATTCTGCAGGACCTCATCCCTACTTCTACTTCTGTTATTTGTGCCAACGTGAACAATAACTTCTGGCTGCACACCTTACCCCTTGGGAACATTCTGCAGCTGCTCTGAGACATCCTGGACTCTGGTGCCTGGGAGACAACACACCATCCTGGATTCCCATCAGCACCCACAGAATCCCCTGTCTCTGTCCCCCTAACTATCGAGTGTGCTATCACTAAGGTCCTGTTTCCCTTTCCCGTTTCCCGCTCTGCCCCAGAGCCAGTGGGATTGCCACCGACCAAGAGTTATAACTGGGGGCAGGGAAATTATGATGCGGTGAGGCATGACTTTGGTTGCGTGGCTTGAAAAAGTAGGCTTCAAGGGTAGGGTGCAATTGATATGTGGAGCTTGTTCAAGGAGCAACTGTTGAGTGTCCTTGATAAGTATATACCTGTCAGGCAGGGAGGAAAGGGTCGTGTGAGGGAGCCGTGGTTTAATAAGAAATTGGAATCCCTTGTTAAAGAGAAGAGGGCGGCCTATGTAAAGATGAGGCATGAAGGTTCAATTGGGGTGATTCAGAGTTTAAGGTAGCCAGGAAGGATCTAAAGAGAGAGTTAAGAGCAGCAAGGAGGGGACATGAAAAGTCCTTGGTTGGTAGGATTAGGGAAAACCCAAAGGCTTTCTATAGGTATGTCAGGAATAAAAGAATGACTAGAGTAGGAATAGGTTCAGTCAAGGATAGTTAGTGGGAAGTTGCGTGTGGAGGCTGAAGAGAGAGGGGAGACACGGAAGGAATACTTTTCGTCAGTATTCTCTCAGGAACAGGACATTGTTGCTAATGTGAATATTGAATCACTATTAATTGGAATGGATGGCTTTGAGGTATGTAGGGAAGAGGTGTTGGAAATTCTGGAAAGAGTGAAAATAGATAAGTCCCTTGGGCCTGATGGCATTTATCCTAGGATTCTCTGGGAAGCAAGGGAGGAGATTGCAGAGCCATTGGCCTTGATTTTTATGTCCTCGTTGTCTACAGGAATAGTGCCAGAAGACTGGAGGATAGCAAATGTGGTTCCCTTGTTCAAGAAGGGGAGTAAGGATAACCCTAGTAACTATAGGCCGGTGAGTCTTACCTCTGTTGTGGGCAAAGTCTTAGAGAGAATTGTAAGGGATAGGATTTATGAACATCTGGATTGGAATAATGTGATCAAGGATAGTCAGCATGGTTTTGTGAAGGGCAGGTCGTGCCTCACAAACCTTACTGAATTCTTTGAGAAGGTGACTAAGGAGGTGGATGAGGGTAAAGCGGTTGATGTGGTGTATATGGATTTTAGTAAGGCATTTGATAAGGTACCCCATAGTAGGCTCATGCAAAAAATACGGAGGTATGGCATTGAGGGTGAGTTGGAGGTTTGGATTAGGAATTGGCTGGCTGGAAGAAGACAGAGGGTAGTAGTTGATGGTAAAGGTTCATCTTGGAGTGCAGTTACTAGCGGTGTTCCGCAAGGATCTGTTTTGGGACCATTGCTGTTTGTCATTTTTATAAATGACCTGGAGGAGGGGCTAGAAGGTTGGGTGAGCAAGTTTGCGGATGATGCGAAAGTCGGTGGAGTTGTTGACAGTGAGGAAGGATGTGGCAGGTTACAGCGGGATATAGATAAGCTGCAGAGCTGGGCAGAAAGGTGGCAAATGGAGTTCAATGTAGGTAAGTGTGAGGTGATTTACATTGGTAAGAGTAACAAGAAGATGGGGTACTGGGTTAATGGTCGGATACTTGGTAGTGTGGATGAGCAGAGGGTAATAGTGCTGTGAAGAAGGCATATCACATACTGACTTTTATTGGTAGAGGAATTGAGTTCCGGAGTCCTGAGGTCATGTTGCAGTTGTATAAGACTCGGGTGCGGCCGCATCTGGAGTATTGTGTGCAGTTTTGGTCGCCATACTATAGGAAGGATGTGGAGGCACTGGAACGGGTGCAGAGGAGGTTTACCAGGATGTTGCCTGGTATGGTAAGAAGATCGTATGAGGAAAGGCTGAGGCACTTGGCGCAGTTTTCATTGGAGAGAAGAATATTTAGGGGTGACTTGATAGAGGTGGACACAGCCTTAAAATTAGAGGGGATCAATTCAGAACAGAAATGCGGAGATATTTCTTCAGCCAGAGAGTGGTGGGCCTGTGGAATTCATTTCCGCAGAGTGCAGTGGAGGCCGGGACGCTAAATGTCTTTAAGGCAGAGATTGATAGATTCTTGTTGTCTCGAGGAATTAAGGGCTACGGGGAGAATGCCGGTAAGTGGAGTTGAAATTGCCATCAGCCATGTTTGAATGGTGGAGTGGACTCGATGGCCGAATGGCCTTACTTCCACTCCTTTGTCTTATGGTCTTATGGTCTAAGGTGCACAAGATGATTAGGGGTTTAGATGGGGTTGACCATGAGAAACTTTTTCCATGTATGGAGTCAGCTATTACGAGGGGCACAGCTGTAAATTAAGGGGTGTAATGTATAGGACAGATGTTAGGGGTAGATTCTTTACTCAGTGAGTTCATGGAATGCCCTGCCGGTAGCAGTGGTGGACTCTCCCTCTTTATGGGCATTTAAACGGGCATTGGACAGACATATGGTTTATAGTGGGCTAGTGCAGGTGATGTGGGCTTGGATCAGCGCAACATCGAGGGCCAAAGGGCCTGTCCTGCGCTGTATTTTTCTATGTTCTATTTTTCTATGTTCTACGTACCTATCCACTCCCTGAGTTCATCCGTCTTCCCGGTCAGCCCTCTTGCATGGAAGTAGATGCAATTTAATCCAATAGGTATTCCTCACTCTCTGTCATGTTCCTGGCTGACCTGTATTTTCGAATTCCTCTTTCTGATTACTGTATCTCCTTGAGCCTCACATTTGCCTCCCTGCTGTTGAGGATCCCACCCCGCTGCCAATCTAGTTTAAACCCTTCCTTGGAGCATGAGAAAACCTGGCTGCCAAGATATTGGTCCCCTTCCAGTTCAGGTGTAACCCATCCCTCTTAGACAGGTCACCACTGCCCCAGAAAAGATCCTAATGATCTCCAACTCTGAATACCTGTCCCTTGCACCAATTCTTTAGCAACACATCCATCTGCCGTATCCTCCTGTCCTTCCCCTCACTAACACGTGGCATTCGAAGTAATCAGGAGATTATCACCAATGAGCTCTTGCTTTTTAACGCTCTTCCTTGCGCTCTATAATCATTCTGCAGGACCTCATCCCTACTTCTACTTCTGTTATTTGTGCCAACGTGAACAATAACTTCTGGCTGCACACCTTACCCCTTGAGAACATTCTGCAGCCGCTCTGAGACATCCTGGACCCTGGTGCCTGGGAGACAACACACCATCCTGGATTCCCATCAGCACCCACAGAATCCCCTGTCTCTGTCCCCCTAACTATCGAGTGTGCTATCACTAAGGTCCTGTTTCCCTTTCCCGTTTCCCGCTCTGCCCCAGAGCCAGTGGGATTGCCACCGACCAGGATACTGCTGCTTTACCCTGAACGGTAACACACCTACCCCACCCACCCCCAACAGGTTCCCAAACGGGATACTTGTTTGCGAGGGGAATGGCCACAGGGGATTCCTGCCCTAACTGCCATCTCAGCTGCTGTCAGACTGAAACGGAATGTTAAAAGGACGTTACCGGAGCTTCCCTGGATTTTTTACTGAGCTGCTGCTCTCTGAAACCTCCCGAAACAAAGCCTTACTGCTCACACTGCTGCCAACACATTGTCCAACAGCACAGCTCTCTCCCCCCACTCCTTATATGCTTTAGTTAGAGAGGGAGGGAAGGAGGGGACATAAATTTGAGAGCATGGGGGAGGGGAGACAGACAGCAGGGGGAGGGGGCAAAGGAGATCACAGAGAGGGGACATTGTGGGGAAGAGAGAGCAAGCTGGGAGGGGGAAGAGTGTGTGAGTGGGGGAGAGGAGGGCAGGGGAAGTTGAGAAAGAGAGCGCAAAGAGGGGTAGAAAGGACAGCGTGGGGAGGGGGAAGGGAGAGTGTGGCGAGGGGGGAAAGGAGAGTGTGGGGAGGGGGAAAGGAGAGTGTGGGGAGGGGGAAAGGAGAGCGTGGGGAGAGGGGAAAGTACAGTGTGGATTGGGGGAGAAAGGAGAGTGTGGGAGGAGAGGAGAGTGTGTGGGGGGAATGGAGAGAGTGGGGATGGTGAAAGCAGAAGGTAGGGAGAGGGGAAGGACAGTGTGCGAAGGGGAAATGTAGCAGCCCCCTTGATGCTAAAACATTGGTGGTCATGGACAGCTATATCCCCAACAACTTCCCCATCAAACAAAGGAGAGCCCAGACAGAAAGGCAGTGGGTCTTGCTACACAAAGAAACCAACAGGAACAAGCCACCCAAACAAAGAACAACAACAAAGAAAAAAGACAATTTACAGCCCAGGAACAGGCCCTTCGGCCCTCCAAGCCTGAGCTGATCCAAATCCACTGTCTAAACCGACTCCTAAGCATCTGTATCCCTCTGCTCCCCACCTCCTCATGTATCTGTCCAGACACATCTTAAATGAATCTATCGTGCCTGTCTCTACTACCTCTGCTGGCAACGCATTCCAGGCACCTATTTCCCTGTGTGTAAAATACTTTCCATGTGTATCCCCCTCAAACATTTCACCTCTCACCTTGAACACATGACCTCTCGTCATTGAGTCCCTCACCCTAAGAAAAAAGTTTATCTATATCCACCATGTCTGTAACCTTCATGATTTTGTAAACCTCAATCAGGTCCCCCCGCAATCTCCTTTTTTCGAATAAAAATAAACCAAACCTACTCATCCTCTCTTCATAACTAGCACCTTCCATACCAGGCAACATCCTCGTAAAGCCTCTCTGCACCCTCTCCAAAGCGTCCACATCCTTTTGGTAATGTGGGGACCAGAAATGTACATAGTATTCTAAATGCAGCCGAAACAAAGTCTTGTACAACTTTAAAATGACCTGCTAGCTCTTATACTCAATACCCCGTCCAATGAAGGCAAGCATACCATATGCCTTCTTGACCACTCTATCCACCTGTGAAGCCACTTTCTTGGTTCAATGGACCTGAACTCCCAGATCTCTCTGCTCACCATCTTTTCCCAAGGCACTTTTGTTTACAGTCTAGTTTGCTCTCGAATTAGACTTCCCAAAATGCATCACCTCATATTTGCCTGGATTGAACACCATCTGACTCTTCTCTGCCCAACTCTCCAGTCTATCTATATTTTCCTGTATTCTTTGACAGTCCCCTATGCTTTCTGCTACTCCACCAATCATCGTTTCATCTGCAAACTTATTGAACAGACCAACAATGCCCTCTTCCAGATCATTTATGTACATCACCATCAACAGTGTCCCAGCACTGATCCCTGTGGTACAGAACAGTCACATTTCTCGATTTCGAGAATCTCCCTTCAACTACTAGTCTCTATCTCCTGTTGCTCAACCAGTTCTTTGTCCACCTAGTGAGAACACCCTGCACATCATGTGACTTCACTTTCTCCATTAGTTTACCACGGGGAACCTTATCAAATGCCTTATTATATATGACATCGACAGCCTTTCCTTCATCTACCAACTTGGTCACTTCTTCAAAGATCTCTATTAAGTTGGTAAGTAACGATCTCCCCCACACAAAACCATGTTGCTTATCACTGATAAGCCCATTATTTTTTCAAATATAAATAGATTCTATCCCTCAGTACCTTCTCCAGTAACTTCCCCACCTCTGACGTCAGGCTCACTGGTCTGTAGTTATCTGGAATATCCCTACAAACACTTCATGCACAGGGGGACAACATGAGTTCTCTCCAGTCCTCCGGCACTTCTCCTGTGTTCAGGATGCGACAAAGCTATCTGTTAGGTCCCCAGCTATTTTCTCTCTCGCCTCCCTCAGCAACCTGGGATAGATCCCATCCGGTCCTTTGGGATTTGTCACCTTAATATCCTTGAGCCTTCCCAACACTTTTTCCCTCCTTATGTCAACGTGATCCAGAGTAAATAAACTTCGACCTTTAATCTCAAAATTCATCATGTCCCTCTCCTCATTGAATACTGATGCAAAGTAATCATGGAGAATCTCACCCATTTTCTCAGGTTCGACACACAACCTTCCTTCCTTATGCTTTAGTGGACCAACTCTTTCTCTCGATACCCTCTTGCTTCTTATACATAAAGAAAAGGCCTTGGGAATCTCCTTAATTCTGCTCGCTAAAGTTATTTCATGAGCCCTTTTAGCCCACTTGATTCCTCATTTAAGATTGGTCCCATCCTCCTGATATTCCTCCAAGGCCCATTCTGTTCTTCGCTGCCTGGACCTTATGGATGCTTTCCTTTTCCTCTTGGCTAGTCGCACGATTTCTCCTGTCATCCACAGTTCACGAATCTTGCCTTTTCTATCCTTTGTTTTCAAAGGGGCATGCCTATCCGACACTATCTTCAACCTATCTTTGAAAGCCTCCCACACAGCAAATGTGGACTTCCCTTCAAATAGCTGCTCCCAATCCTCATTTCCCAGCTCCTGTCAAATTTTGATATAATTAGCATTTGCCCAGTTTCGTACTTTTTCCCTCAGGACCACCTCATCTATGTCTATGATTGACAGTGTTTCAGACAATTAACGGATTCTCCGGATTGGTCCGAACTATAGAACGTTATGAAAAACCATCGACCAAGGCACAAAAACAGGGTTCACCTGCAGACGGTTTTTCTTAAATCTTCTGGAGGCGTTCTGAGGAGACCAGCACGGCAAGGGTCAGAGACCAGCTGACCAACCAGAGACCAGCTGATCACCCAGAGAGAGAGTGAGGGAGAGATAAATCAGCCCCACAGGCCCAGAGACTGAGAGAGACACACACACATACAGAGGGGGAGAGAGTCAGAGAGACAGAGAAGGAGAGAGAGACAGGTAGATAGAGAGACAGTGAGAGACAGAGTGAGAGAGAGTGAGAGAGAGGGTCAGACAGACAGAGATAGAGCGAGAGAGATAGAGAGACAGAAGATAGAGAGAGAGACACAGAGAGTGAGAGGCAGAGAGTGAGAGGCTGCGAATATCTCCAAGCGACTCAGGACTTAAACAGCCAGTAGGATTACAGATAGCATGCCTGTAATTAAAGGGTATTGTAACATGTTTCCTGATAAAGACGGGACTGTGTATATTGGGATTGGCTCATGTTTGTACTGATTTGATCGTTTCAGTATTGGTGACACCTGGGCACATTCATTCAGATCATTCCCGTTGGAGTTGTCGAAATTGTTTTAAGGAGAAATTGGACAAGATCTTCATCTCCAGAATTTTCTCATGAACTTCCACTGAGCTGTCTCCCCAAGCAATTATATCCCAAAATTGTTTGCAAAACTCCAGCTGAGGTTGGTGTCCTGCCTTCTACACTTGCAGCAACACTCCCAGACCTTTATACTCTATTCTGTTATAATAAATGACAAAACTCCATTTACCTCCTTGTTGGAGGTAGAAGATGCAATGATCAGAGGGAGGTCAGTGAAGTGTCTGGATGGACAGTAACAGTCAGGGGGAGGTCAGTGACTTCCCCATTGTTGGAGGTCCATCTTATTCACTGAGACCCCTTCCTCAGGAAAGGTAGTATGCTGTCCTTACTTGGACCGTCATATGACTCCAGATCATGGAAAATTGGGAATGGGGAATAAATGCTGACCTCACAGTAATGTACACATTCAGTGTGAGAGAAGAATCAGTGAGTGAAATGTTTTTGTTTAAAGTTGGCAGCTCCTACCCGAGAGGACAGAAGGACAGCTCGGAGACATATTTTCACACTTGGAATGAATTGTCTCGATGCAGCATCAGTTGAAATAATTGTCAAAATTACACAACACCAGGTTCTAGTCCAATAGGTTGAACGTGTCCACCCCAGTCCCACACCAGCACCTTCACATCATGAAATAGGGTGTGATCTCAGGAGTGGACAGTGTTATGGCTGGTAGATTCCAGATTCTGCCTTTGTTAATTCATTATCACGTAACCCCCCCCCTCTGTAATCAGGATTACACTTGTTATTGTAATGGGTTTGTTCATTTCCAGAAATGTGTCAAACAGCAACAAAGCCGAGCAATGCTGTCACCCCTCTCTCCCCAAGGAGCTCCCACACAGTATAAGGCAGCGTCTCTGGAATGCATCAGCTCAGAGTCTCAAACAAGGAGCTTGTCAGCTGCCTGAAGGGACAGCTCACCTCACACAGAAAAATGCATCGACCAATTGATCACGTGCAGAAAGTTTTCTACACCATCCTTGCTTTTACTGGCATCCCAGTATGGCGCTATGACAATTGAACTTGTTTTAATTTGCTGCTGATCTGGAGAAGGGAAGAGTTTGGATTATTGACAGTCCAATTGCTAGTCCTATAACTGATTTGGGATTGAGGATTCTCATGGGGTTCTGTACCTGACCATGCAACCAAAGAAAATCATGGACTTCCTTCTGCTCTCCTAGAAGGAGTTATGAGCTCAATATCTGTCTGAACTCTAGAATCTCGAGATTGACTGGGCTGGAGGACAATCTCGAGTGAATGTTAAAGTCTGATACTCAAACTCACTCACTCCCAACCACTCCAGTCACACAGTGCATGGGAATTTTTTTGGTAAAACCTTGTTGTTGCTCTCTGGAATGGGTAAGGGGTATTTCTGATCAATAATTTGTTGTTTCTTTTCCCATTTGTCTCCCACAGTAAATTTGTTAGCAGTTACAGTCCTTTTCAGCAAAACTGTGGTGTTTCCCCTTGCACTACTCGTTACCTGGTGTTTATGGCAGCTGATGATCTGATGGTCATTATTACTAGGCTATAATGAGGAGATTCTGTTCCTATTATTTCCCACCGTCTTTCCTGGACATCACTCCTGTGTGCAGTGTTATTGGGGCACTGTCTCGTGCTGCCAGGGACTGCTCTGTCTGTTCACCGTCACTTTCTCCTTTGACCGATTTGTGACCATTTGTTGTCAGAAGCTGAGAACACTATATTGCACTGAGAAAGCTGCGACTGTGGTTCTGGCAACAACCTGCACCCTGTTCTGTCTGAAAGACATCCCCTTCAATTTTGAATATGAGCCTGTGAGGATAATCAACAATGTGCCATTCAAACTGCAAAATAAAGTTAAGCTACTTTACTGAGACTTGGTGGGTGGTATTAGATTGGCTCGATACAGTTTTAAACCCTTTACTGCCATTCGCTTTAATTCTGTGCTCAATGCTCTGACAGTCAGACACATTTAGTGACCAGTCGAGTCCGGAAGAGGCTGAAGGGTGAGAGCAAAGGAGAGAATCACAGAGACCCAGAGATGGAGAGCAGAAGGAAGGCTGTGATTTTGCTCTTCACCATCTCTGGAGCTTCATAGTCCTCTGGTTAACTGTTGTTGTGTATTTCTCATATTATATCATTCAAGGAATCAATCCTGATGATTACTCGCCTTTTCTATATCACTTCAGTGCAGTTGGTTACATGCTGCAGAACCTAAGCTGTTGCACAAACACATTTATTTATGCAGCAACATTGTCTCAGTTCAGAGCGAAGATCAGTAACGCAGTAAAATACCTGGTTACACACGATTCCTTGTGTTGTGAATAAATAAAACTCCTCAGTGAAGCCCACAGGAGGGTCTGACTGTTTCCAAACTATGAAATGATTTTGTTTTATTCACTCGTGGGATGTGGGTATCACTGACTGAGTCTGTAGTTATTCCCCATGCCGAATTGCCCCTGAGAAGGTACTGCTGAGCTGCCTTTAACACTGATGGAATAACAAATATTTCTAACTCAGGATGGTGAGTGACTCAGAGGGGAATTTGAAGGGGTGATGTTCCCATCTATCTGCTGCCCTTGTGCTTCGAGATGGAAGCCCTTGTGGGTTTGGAAGGTGCTGTGTGAGGATCTTTGGTGAATTTCTGCAGTGCACCATGTAGTTGGTAAACACTGCTACTACTGAGTGTCAGTGATGGAGGGAGGGGATGTCTGGGGATGTGATGCCAACCAAGCGGCTGCTTCATCCTGGATGTTGTTTTTTTCTGGTGGCAGAACCTGAACAAAGCACTGCTTTAGTTGGCACCACATCCACAAACACCCACTCCCTCCACCACTGTTTCTCAGCAGCAGCAGTGTGGACCACCTACAAGATGCACTGCAGTTCACCAAAAGTCCTCAGACAGCATCTTCCTAACCCACAATCTCTACCATCCAGAAGGACAAGCCCAGCAGATACATGAGAACGGATATCCCTGCACATTCCCTCAAAGCCACTCACCATCCTGACTTGGAAATATATCACCGTCCCTTCACTGGTCAGAATCCTGGAGCTCCCTCCCTAACAGCATTGTGGGTCTACCTACACCACACGGACTGCAGTGGTTCAACAAGGCAGCTCACCCCCACACATTATGGAGGAGCAACTGGGAACAGGCAGCGTTCCCAGCCAGGTCTGGAACCAGCAATGCTCACGTCCCGCGAGTGAATAAGACAAAGTGCATGCAGGTAAATGCAGAAACAACAGTGAATCTGATCAGCACACCACCGTCTTCACTGGGGATATTAGGGATGGGCCAGAAATGCTACTTAGTCAGAGATCCCCCACATCTCATGTACAAAGTAAAAATGTTTGATATTGACAGTAGAATTTAGGATTAGGAACATCATCAAAAACCTGAAATTGAGCATCAGGTCAATAAGAGTGTCAAAGAATAGATAATGAGAATAGATTGGCAGCTGATGTAAAACTTTGGTGTCATTATGCAAATCAGATAATGGTAATAAGACAAGGACAAATTCTGTCCCAAAATTGCAAATGTAGATCATACACTCCGAGCTGAGGTAATAAATGAGAAATTAAGATTTGTTTTATGGGTGATGAATAAGATGGGAGAAAGTGAGGACTGCAGATGCTGGTGATCAGAACTGAAAAGTCTTGCTGGCAAAACGCAGCATGTCAGGCAGCATCCAAGGAGCAGGAGAATCAGGGTTTCGAGCATGAGCCCTTCTTCAGGAATGAGGAAAGTGAATAAGATGGGACAGCCCAGGGAGAGCTGTGGGAGCAGAGTCCCTGTGTATATTGAAGAATGAGAGAGTTGGATCCTTGTCGGAGCTAATACTGCAGATGCTGGAATCTGTACTGAAAACAAAAAATGCTGGAAATCACAGCTGTCAGGCAGCATCCATGGAGAACGGCAGGCTAAATACTTTAAGTTTATCTCCATCAGAGATAGATTCTTGATCAGTTGGGGAATCGAAGATTAAAATGAAAAGGCAGGAATGTAATGTCGTGAGAATGTTGGATCAGCCACGTTCCCATGAATGGTGGAACAGTCTGGAGGGGCCAAATAAAAAGTAGGTCCGAGGGGAGTACTGAGGATCAAAGGGACCTTGGATCGCTGAAGCTGAGAGCACAGTAGTCAGGATGTTAAGAAGGCGTATGGGATGCTAGTCTTCATTAACCAGTGATAGAATATCGAATATAGAACACAGAATCTGAGAGACCCCAGAATGTTGCTATCTTATAAATGTGGCCTTCCTGAGGAAATGGAGACCATCACACATTCAGGCGGATGGGAAAAGGGCAGCAGTTTATCAAGTTGTATTCTCCCTGGGATGTGGAAAGGAAATGTTGTGGATATAAAATTAGCAGCAGGAAGTTATTTGGGAGTAAGGAGAACTCATGTCAAAATCCAAGAACATTTTTTATTGGCTGAACTGTATAAAGATGTAGTCGAATTTTGGAGGACATTTCACATGTGTCAGGAAATTGGAACTTTCAGGCAGTGATAAAGTCAGCAACTTTAATATCAATTCCTGCATTTGGGAAACATTTTAAAAGGATGTTAATTGATTGGGTCGTGTTGTACTAAAATTAAATAAAATTCAAATTTAGAAGTAAGTAAATCAAATTTATAAATCAAAACCTATTGGGAGGGGCAGCGTGATTGTGCCCCTAACCGTGAAACTTGACCAGGCCGTCCCCTTGAACATCAGGTACAGCATTTTTTATAGTCTGGATGGCACGTACAACAAAAGACCGCGAAAGATGGATTCTTGTGTTCTGTACATGCACACATGGAGATCGCCATTGTGTTCTGTAAGTATTTCTTGTTTAGTTCGTTCCTGTTTTCAGTTCCCCCCTTTGTGGTCTGAGACATGCAGGAGCATGATGAACAGACCACCACCATCCAGTAATAATCATGGGGGTAGGATAATAATCATGAAACTGTTTCCCTTCCTGCTGGATATTATCAGCCTCCAGGCGGATGTGATCCGCTTGGTCAGTTATATTGTCTGAGGTATTCGGAATGTATCTGCCGCACTCGGCCCCAATAACAGCAGCACAGGGGCCACTTGTGCCACTTGCAAATAGGAGAAAGTGAGGACTGCAGATGCTGGAGATGAGAGCTGAAAATATGTTGCTGGAAAAGCGCAGCAGGTCAGGCAGCATCCAAGGAGCAGGAGAATCGACGTTTCGGGCATGAGCCATTCTTCAGGAAAATGTTTTCAGCAAGATTTTCAGCTCCACTCGCACGACAACACAACAGTACGGGGGCAATGACCTCAGCCGACACCTCGGAGATGGCCATGCTTACCGCTGCAAAGCCATCGGCAGTCTAATTAGCCAGCCTTTCCAAGGTGGAGGCCATATTGATCAGTTCCCTAGCAGCCTTAGCACTCCTAGGCGGGGAAGGCGAACATACAGAATCGCTCGGTCTGAGTGATGGACCTTTGGATTGAGGTGGATGCGTTTTGGATGAACGCGGAGGGAACTGTGATGGTGAACAAAAGGTAGCACATAGGCAAGGGAGCAAGATCCAGACCAATATGGAGGAACCAAGGGTAGGCCTTGACAGCACGGTCAGAGTAATTCTCATTGTAAGGCCTCAGGTAATCAGTCAGAATTGAAGTCCAAATGGTTTTGTACGTTTTCCCTGTCGTCATGTTGACAACCTCAGGCTCAGAATATTCCAGAAAGAAACGATCGGCGGGCGGACGTGGTAAAGAGCAGGGAACCGGAATATTTGCTGGTTCCGGCATTCCCTGATGTGGAATTAAAACAAATCTCCCCCGTGGGCGTTCCTTCACCCGCGGTGTTTGTGGGTGTCAGAGCCAGAGGGGTGTATGTTAAAGGATGTAGTGAGGCCGGAACCAACCTTGATAGTTTTGCATGTTATAACCCTGGGTCTCCCAGGTGACCTCATCATTGGCAGCAGAAATGGTCTGGTCAGGGCCTCACATGAATGACCGGGAGATTCTCTGTCAGACCGAACCCCCGCCATTCCCCAAAAGGATAAATGTGAGGAACTGTTCTGGTCCAATCACCATCCACCATTTGGATTTATTAAACGGAATGGGACTCAGGGGAATCCCCCCAATAGAGTGTGCAGGGATTCGAGTACACACCCAGCATTTCGAGATGTTATTTGCTGTGTGTGCTGATAGAACATGGTGAGGTATATGGAACCCCGCGCCTACTCCGGGAGCAGGACTGAGGGTGGCACAATTCATTTGGTGCTGCCCCCAGTGGCTACCAGGCAAAGGGTGAAGGCAACAATTAACAGGAACATCCTGGAGCTTCCCGAATGAGTTATATAATGTCCAAAGGCTGTACCGCCCACACACAACAGCCCACGCTCTCGGGTCCCGTTCACAACAACCGCGCACACCACGGACATCGTCAGCAGGTCTCGAGAGGAGTCAGTCTGAAAAGAAAGCAGAGGGTGAGGATGATCAACCCGTGTCTGGATATTTCTTCTTCAGTTGTGACCAGTGTATCCAGACTCCCCCTTCCCTCACATGTCAATACAGGTGGGTGTGTCACCGCTAATGATAACCTCAGAGGGACCATTCTACTGAGGGGCGAAGCCTGGTTTAACGGCAGAGTCTAAACCATAACCTTCCTACCCACCGATGGGACCTCCACACAATTCTCTAATTGCCTCTGTTCACCCTCCCTCACCTTCCTGTTTGTCCCGAACTGTTTGCCACATCTCCTTCAGCTGGGTGCTCAGTTCGAGCACATAGCGATGTATTCTATCGCAGCGAGGGCCAGCACCGGAACCGTCCCATGATGATGGAATCGGGCAGTTACATTGCCCGACCTGTCATTGAGTCATAAGGGGTCAAAACATTCGACCGGCTGTGGTGGACTGGAGTTTGTCAGAGTCCTGCATGGCTTTAGCAAGGGAGGGTTTAAGAGTTCTGTTCATTCGCTCCACCATGCCTGAACTTGGGATGGTAGGGTGTATGAAATTTCAGTTTAATGCCCATCAGCTGACATGTGGTTTTTCCAACACTTCCAGTGAAATGGCTCCCCGGTTGAAGCCTATCTGGGACGGCACACCCCTCCCCCACCTGGGCATCCCCTCCTCAGCTACAACCCTTGCCACAGCGTTAGCTGATCAGTTCTGGTAGGGTAGGCCCCGACCCACCTGGTAAATTGGTCAATAATCACAAGATCATCCGTCTTCCCATGGGATTGGGGAAGAGGTCCCATAAAATCCATCTGTAACTGCCCCAGAGTCCCTTTGGGCGTGGCTGAGGCCCCATTCTAATTTTAATGGGCCAGCCTGGGTTGTACTGGGCACACGTCACACAGCGGTGACAGAATCGAGTGAAATCTCTGCCCATGCCCTTCCACCACCATTGCTTCCCGATGTTGGTTATCATAGCATCACGCCCCCACCTGGGAAATGCCAATGTGTAATTACATCCTGAGAAGGATCCTTTTATCCCCACTTTCAGCTCACACCCAGCCTCTCTGACTCTCACTGTGTCTGTGTCTGACCCCATTGTGTTCAAAGTGATACAATGCCACCCCCTGTTGGCCTCCCTCTGCCACTGCACAAGGGCAGGTTTTTTTTCTATCGGGACAATTAGCTCCTGTCCCTGTCCATTCCATTGTCTGTAACTGCAGGCCCTGTTCCCTGTCCAAATTAATTCCAGCAATAACAACCCCCCCCCGGCCCTGACTTTACCCCTCATATTTTATGCCCCATCTTGCAGTGCCCACTATTTTACGTCTCTCACTTTTGCCCTCCACAATCCCACCGCCAACAATTTTTGCCCCCTGCCAATTGTGACCAGAACTGGGGGAGTCAAAATGGGGGGTGGGGGGAATATATTTTCTCTCATATTGTCCCACACCATTTTTTTTGTTCCTCCCCAGTTTTTGAAACTGCCCCAATTGAGCAACTCCTCCCCCACGACCCCACCCCCGGTTTTTCTGCCTGGCATTTTTGCCCATCCCCAGAGTTATAACCCCCACCCAACTCTTGCACTTTCCCCCAAACATTTTGCCCCCCACCACCTTGTCCTGGTCTAATTGCCCTTTCTCCATACTGCCCCCACTGCCATTCCAACCTGCATCCCCCCACGGATATAAAAGCCCCCTCTGTGTCTCCATCGTGTACAATAACCGTCTTCCCTCCCCTCCCCCCTTCACTGTGCCCCGCCCCTGGGCTGGAGGGGGTGGGGCACGGGGAGGATGCACACTGACTGACTGGCCTAGAAACTGTGTGCTTTTCATGCACAGCAAGATCCCATGCTCCCCCTCCACCCTCATCAGTGAGAAAGGGGCTTTCTCTCCCCCACCCTCACCCCCTGTTGGGACGGCAATGGGAGACACAGGGAACAGCAAGATCCCACTGTGATAACAGCATGTGCAGCACCAAGTGCTACCGAGTTCAAATCTACCCTGGGACAGGAACAGTAGGACAGAGGGAGGGAGCGACAGATAGGGAGGGGGAGAGAAAGCGAGTGAGATGAGGGACAGAGACTGAGGGAGGGACACAGAGCGAGCCAAGGACAGAGAAAGATCCCAGGGAGAGACAGAAGGACAGAGATGGAGAAAGAGAGAGACGACAGTGTGAAACCAGGGAAAGAGAGAGACAAACACCCAGGCAGAGAGAACAAAGGGCAGAGAAAGATCCCAGGGAATGAAACTCCCAGGGAGAGAAACAGGGGACAGACAGGAGAGCGTGTAAAACCCAGGAGAGTATGGACAGAGAGAACAAAACACTTAGGGAGGGGTAGACAGGACAGAGAGAGAGAAACAGAGAGAGAGAGAGAGAGAAATGCCTAACACAGGGAGGGAGGAAGAGAGAGAAAGTAAAAGTCCAGTGAGAGAAATCCAAAGGTGAGAGAGAGAGAGAAAGAGAGAGAGAGCCAGAGAGAGGAAGAGAATGAGGGAAGAGCAGCCACAGGAGAGAGATACAACAGACAGCTAGTGAAGGAGAGGGGGAGTTGATGGTATGAGGCAGATAGAATGATCCTCAGGCAGGAACAACAAGATCCCGCAGGGTTTACACTGAGAGGGGTGTGGGGAGAGGTTAGCAGGGAGGTTGGAGATTGAACTATTCAACATTTCCAGGAAAGAGGGAGGATCCAGAGAGTTGTAGGAAGGGAATCTACAGGGGAATGTGAACAGGGACGAGATGGAAGGATGGGGATTGAAGGAAAGATGTGGGACAGAGATAGAGAGAGTGAGCTGGGGACACAAAGGGAGAGGTGAGAGCTGGATAGCGAGAGGGAGGCAGTGACATCTGTGGGATCAGACTGTGCAGCAGCGCCCTCTCCATCTTTCTGCCCCTTTGACAACCCCCCAGCCCAGAACTTGCTCCTTGTGATAATATCCTACAGAGACGGCCTGAACCCCACAATTCAAATGCCTCTGTGTGTGTGTGTGTAAATGAACAAGGAGACAGGCCAGTTTCTGATTGTTCTCTCTCTCTCTGAATGTTTTCTGGCTCTGTCTGACGATTCCAGGCGGCAGAAATGATTTGATTCTCTCAGTCCGCTCACCGTCCTGAGGTTCACTCCCGGATCCAATCTCCTCCTCTGGAACTGACAGAGACAAATAAAAATTGATTTGAAATAAAATCCAACAGTGGTACTAAAAGCACAGCAAGATCCCAGTGCTCTTTGGCCTTCCACAATCTCTCACTATAACGTGATACTGGTTCAGTTTTAATTATTGCATCAGTAATGGCATTGCATCACATCACAGCAACATTGAAACACAAAGAAATCACAATAGACCAGTTAACCAGAGGCTAGAAATACACACAGCAAGATCCCACTGCAGCAGTGTGACATCAGACAGATCGTGTGTGTCACTGGCGTTTGGTTAAGGTTCCAATTCTGTCTCCAGGACAACAGAGGGACCAACCCAACTGTTCAACAAATTCCAAACACTTGCCCCTCTGTTCCCCCCTCTCTGTAACCACCTCACTCTCTCTCCATCCTGATACCTCTATCTGTTACTCTCCCCACCCCTGTTCCTTTCTCCTCTCTCTGTATCCTCCCAGTTTACTCTCCATCTCTGAGATATCTCTGTTCCCTCTCCCTCTCTCTCTGTTTGCCTCTCTCTCTCCATCTCTGAGATCTCTTTGGAGTATTTCTCTCTAATTTAATCCTGTACACTGTAATCTTATTCCCCTCCACTTTAAATAACGACGGCTCATTTATCATCCGACTCTCTCTATGACTCACATTCCTCTGACATTGTGACAAGACTTTACAGAGGGTCAGATATTTGGGTATTATTTCCCTCCTCGGGAGTCCTGCCTCACAGATCCTGCAGGTTAACCTGTTTGTGTCACAATCCCAAGACCCTGGTTACTTTAAACCCAGGCTTCAAACCCATTTTAAAAATGACAGGGCCACAATCTGACAGGACCCAATTAACCAGAGGGCCCCTACAAACCAGCCTCCACACTCCCCCCACCCTGCAGTGAAGAATAAACCTCGGGGTTATAAACAGACCACGTCTCACCTGGGCCCCACAGGCTGCAGCCTGGCAACCAGGCCTTAGGCCTCTGACCCGTGCTCCCCCTCTGAGGTTGCTCCTATCCAAGGCTTCCCTTGTCCCAGGTATTTGGATCTTCACTTTCCAGCTTTCCCAACAAAGATTCTTTGGATAAAAGGGAGAAAAGATAATTGGGGAGGTCGGGGCGGTGAGCGAGAGCACTTTGAAGCAGAATTACACAGCAAGATCCCAGTTTTAAAAGTGGCCCTGCACCCCCCCATAACTCATCCCCAGTACATGCAGACTGTCACAACAACATCAAAATACAAACAAATCAGAAGACAGCAATTAACCAAAACAAACACATGCACCAAACAGGGAGAGCTGCTTGTTCTCAACAGCGACAGAGAAAACAGCTCATTTTAAGAATAAA